>NC_062554.1:19003628-19306659 GCF_016906955.1 Phacochoerus africanus
CTGATAAGAATAATTTAAAGAAAACAAAATTGATAATGGCTTAACTGCATATGGTAAATATCAGATTGCGATGTTTGAACTCGGTAAATTGTGCTTATTAGAAACAATGGCCAAAAGGAAAACTCAAAAATGAAGATATAATCTCATTGAGGCGTGGGGGGGAAACCTGCTTTGCAATCAAAACATCTTTGCAAAGATTAGGTGGAAGACAAATGATTTTAATGAAAAAGTTTCAATAGATAAAAATTTAAATAAAAAAATTAGAAATTATTTAACTGCCCTAAAGAACAAATTGACTAAGATGCTTTTTTAAAGAAAATTTTTCAGTATTGATTCAACACTGGAGAAAAAAACCTGCAAATTATATAAAATCAACATATCTTTGCAGTTAAAAATGTGAAGTCAAAATACCAACCGGTCAAATTGTCAGGGTAAAAATACCCTGCCTTTATACAGTGAACATCGTATTTTCTAGCATAAAATCAGGCCTCTCCAAAGGCAAATGTGGAAAAAAAATAAATAACTCATAAAGAGAGATGTTGAGAAACCTGTATGCTTTAGCCTTAAATCTTGGATAGACAGGGAAAAAATGAAAAGAAAAAAAAAGTGTCCCTTGGAAATTCCTAAATGCAAGCCTATCCTCTTAATGGTTCAGGGCCATACAGTATACTACCTATACAGACACAAAACTCAAAATGTAGCTTAAAGTGGTCCCAGCTTTGCAGAGCCCCAAGTACTTATCAGAAACAAACATCAACACTTCTTTGGAAGCATGTACCTAAATACTAGTCCTCAAGTAATCCCTCCAAGGAATGTGAGGTAGCAATTTTTAAAAATCACTAAACTCCTAAAGAAGTAAGTTACCACAAGCAACAGTCAGCACAAATAGCAAACTACAAATAAATTACGAACTCTGCAAGTATCGGATTATTATGCATAAAATATAAAACACTTAAACAATAAAGGAGGGACACAGAACACAGTGAAAAAGAGCACCTTGGTCAAATGTGACCAGTCAGATTTTCAAGGAAACAAATATCCAGAAATATTAATCATTAAAATTTAAAATATAAGCTTAAATGGCATACTGGACATACCTGCAGAAATAATTAGTAACATAAAAGACAGAACTGAAAAAATTCGAGTGAAACACAGAGTGGCAAGTATTAGACTGTACAAAAGAGATTAATTGACAAAGAAGATACATCAAATTGGAATTCCCAGAGGAGAGGCTAACAAGTGTGAAAAAGAGGCACTGCCTGAAGGTTAATGACAATGTTTCTCATAAACGCATCTTAAATGAAAATTATATTTGAGAGCTCACTCTAAGAAAAAAAGAGAATGCAGAATGACATAAGACACAAAAAATAAAGACAGCTAAGGAGCTCCCGTCATGGCTCAGAGCAATGAACCCAACTGGTATCTATGAATATGCAGGTTTGATCCCTGGCCTTGCTTAGTGGGTTAAGGATCTGGCATTGCCGTGAGCTTTGGTGTAGGTCACAGAGGCGGCTCAGATCTGCTGATCTTGTGGCTGTGGCACAGGCTGACAACTGCAGCTGTGATTCAACCTGTAGCCTGGGAGCTTCAGTGAACAGCCAAGTATCACCACAAGAACAGAAGAGAAAAGATAAAAAGAATTTCTCTCTCAGAATAAATTAAAAGAAAATTCATTTGACCTTGACACTTGGAACAGCATTTATATACAATTATTTCGATCTTCAGCCTTGGAGGATCCAATCAAGACAGTTCACTTTCCCAAAAAACAGTTCTGGGAAGTCCAATTAGGCCATTTCGTTTTTAACAAAGACCTACATTAGGATCTGTTTTCACTAAGCTAAAGAAATCTGAGCAGGATTTTCGCTTTTATGGAAAATCTGTTGCCATACTAAGTCTTCCCTAAAAGCAACATGAACTTTCAGGAAGTGGGGATACTCTTCCCTTTATGCCACTTTGGCTTACAAAAGTTTCCATAGGAATGCTCTACATTTCACCAGCAGGTGAAACCTATATATTTGTATTTCATTTGGGGGTTTCTTCTATATTCTGGTTGGTTTCAGTTGTTTATTTTAGGGATAAGTGAGCAGTACATGAAATATTATTATGGTTCTAAGATCAGAGTTATACAAAAATATGAACTCAGAGAAGTATATCATATCCCTGCTATCTGTATCTCACTGCCCACTTCTTTCCATTCCTTTCCCACTCATCCTCTATAAACAGCCAATCTCTTTAGTTTCTGATTTAGCCCAAGTGTATTTATTTTGCAAATGTAAGCAGATACCTGTGTGTTTCTCCAGGATCCGCATCTTGTTTATATGAGGGACAGAACATTATAAATACTCTTTGGCCTTTGCTTTTTTAAACTAAACAGGATGTCCTAGAAATCATACCTTATGAATCTGTGGATAGCTTCCTGTTCTTTTTAACAGGTGCGTAATATTCCATGTAGAAGTAATCTAGCTTACTTAATCACTCTCCTATGTATGGACATTATAGCTGTTTCCAATATTTTATAATTACTAACTATGCAATAATGAATAACCTTCTACATATACATTTTTGGTTTTTTTGGAGGTATACCTTTAGGGTAGACAACTACAAGGGAGATTGTTGGACTAAAAGATGAATGCATCTGAAATTTTGTTGCAAATTTCCCTCCAGAAGGGAGGGTGGTATCAATTTGCATTCCCACCAGCAACATATGAACGTGCCCATTTCTGCACAGCTTTGCCAACAATTTATGTTGTCATATTTTTTTAAATATTTGACACTCTCATATGAGAAACAGTATCTCAATGTTGTTTAAATGTGTGTTTCTCAAATTACAAATGAATTTGAGTACTTGTTCACATATTTGAAAGTCATTTTTATATATCTTTTTTTATAATGATTTTTATTTTTTCTGTTGTAGCTGGTTTACAGTGTTCTGTCAATTTTCTACTATAAGGCAAGGTGACCAAATTAAAATGGGAAAAAAGACAGTCTTTTCAATGGTGCTGGGAAAACTGGACAGCCACATGTAAATCAAAGAAACTGAAACACACCCTCACACCATGCACAAAAATAAACTCAAAATGGCTTAAAGACTTAAATGTAAGACAAGACACCATTAAGCCCCTAGAAGAGAACACAGGCAAAACATTCTCTGATATCAACCTTACAAATGTTTTCTCAGGTCAGTCTTCCAAAGCAACAGAAATAAAAGCAAAAATAAACCAATGGGACCTAATCAAACTGACAAGCTTTTGCACAGCAAAGGAAACCATAAAAAAAAACAAAAAACAAAAAGACAACCTACAGAATGGGAAAAAACAGTTTCAAACGATGCAACAGACAAAGATTTAATCTCTAAAATATATATCTTTTTAAATGAATTTTCTGGTCATGTTTTTTCCCATTTTTCTATTGGGTTTTCAATTTGTTCCTTGATTTTTAAGAGTTCTTTATATATTAGGAACATTAGCCCTTTGTGGTGCAGGTTGTGAATATTTTACCCCAGTGTGTCTGATGTCTTTTAATTTTGTTTATTGTATTAGTTGCCATATTTTTTTATTTTTACATCATCAAATTTATAAATCTTTTTATTGTCACTATAATTTGACTCAGGGTAGAAAGACTTTCCCTATATAAGATGAAAGAGAAATTCAAGCATATTTTATTTTTGTACTTACATGATTTCAATTTTTACATTTAGGTCCCTGATCCATTTGGAATTAATTATTTTGTATGTTGTGAAATACAGATCTAACTTTTACCTTTTTCCCAAAGGCTACACAATTTATCCTCATACTCTTAATCAAATGTCCACATTTAACCCAGTTATTAGAGATGATGCCTTGGTCCTATACTGAATTTCCATATCTGTTGGGGGTTAATTCTGGAATTTCTATTCTATTCCACTTGTTTCTACTCATGTGCAAATACAATACCATTTTAATTCTAAAGGCTTGGAGTTCCTGCCATGGTGCAGCAGAAATGAATCCGACTAGGAACCATGAGGTTGCCATTCAATCCCCAGCCTCACTCAGCGGGTTAACGATCCAGCCAGGCGTTGCTGTGAACTGTGTGTACAGGTCACAGATATGGCTCAGATCTGGCATGGCTGTGGCTGTAGCATAGGCTGGCAGCTGTAGCTCCAATTCGACCCCTAGCCTGGGAACCTCCATAATGCCACAAGTGTGGCCCTAAAAAGAAAAAAAAAAAATCTAAAGTCTGGTAAATTTAGTTTACCTTTCATAGTTTTTCTATGTTCTCCCAACAATTCTTTAATGTTTATTTTTCCATAGGAATTTCAAATCAATGTACTTTAATTTTAAATTAATATGTTGATGTTTTATTGATATTATATTTGTTTTATAAGTTAATTTAGGGAAAACTGACATCTTTATCACTTAAGGCATATCACTTAAGGCATCCTCTTCCAAGAATAAGGTATGTCTTTTTTCCAGAGAAGATATTCAACTGGCCAACAGGTACACTAAAAGGTACTTAACATTACTAAACATCATGGAAATGTAAATCAAAACTACAATGAGATATTATCTCATACCTGTTAGAATGGCAACTATCAAAAAGGCAAGAAATAACAAGTATTTGTGAGGATGTAGAGAAAAGGGAAATTTTATGCACTGTTGGTGGGCGTATAAATTTTTACAGCCCTATTGAAAACAATATTAGAGTTTCATCAAAAAATTCAATACAGAACTGTATAATCCAGAAATCCCACTTCTGAGTGTATGTCTGATGAAATGAAATCAGTATTTTGCAGAGATATCTGCAAACCCATCTTTACTGCATCATTACAATAGGCAAGACATAGAAACAACCTATGGAATGGATGAAAAGGAAGATGTGAGATATTTAGAAATATATATAGATATATAGAAATAGAAATATAGATGGATATATAAAGGAATACTATTCAACTATGCAAAAGAAAGAAATTCTGACATTTGCAACAACATGGATGAACCTTGAGGGCACTATGCATTATGCTAAGTAAAACAAGTTAAGCAAAGACAAATACTGTATGACTGTGCAATAACATATATGTGTAATACAGCTGTGTTCCCAGTTGACTCTCTAAAAAGTTAGTCACCCTAACCTACATGCTGTTTCATAACATGAACTTTTCAATTACTATTCTCTACCTCTGTCAATAAATTTTCATTTCCTCTGATACGGTCTGCATTCAAATTACCCCAGCTGTCCCCAAAAAATATTATTTAAACTGTTTTGCCCAAACTAGCACAGAACCCAGGTTCCTGTATTACATTTGGTTGGAATGTCTGTTAGGAGTTCTTTTAACCCAACACAACTCTGTTCCCTCCCATTTTTTCCATAGGAGATGGACTTGCTGAAGAGACCAAACTAGTAGTCCGGCAGCATGTCTTAACCCTCTGATTTGGCTGACTGATAACTATGGGGTGGCACTGAGCTCAGTTCTTCTACCGCCTCTGTTTCCTATCTGTCTCTCCCTAAACTCCATGGTAAACTTCTAATGATCCAGGATTGGAACCTGTTCATTTTTGTATTCCGCAAAACAACAACATGCCTGGCCCAGGCACGGTCAAGTTTTTCACTCGTCTTTTTTTAAATAAAATATGTCCTGAATTGATATGTGAAAGGTCAAGATTTTCCTAAGAGTTAATAGCAAGATCAGGCATTTGTTTCAGATACTGTAGCCTAAAATTTCCTTCTCTCCCTCCATCCCTCTCTCTTTTTCTGACACACACACACACACACACACACACACACACACACACACATACACACCTAGAAAACAACATTTGAAACTACAAAAACAGAATGATGGTATATGGTTTTTGATGTAGGTGGGAACCCGGAGGAGTAGCTAGGAAAATCTGAAGCAGAATGCGAATGACAGTGATTACACAGCAACAGGTAGTGTTTCCGCAGCAAATGGGCACTGGGCATAAACGTATCCAGAAATCACACATCATTTTGGCAGAGGAAATTAAGGTACAAATGCAGCATGGAAATGATAAGCCAACCTATCACTTATCTGAAAAAGTGATTGTGAAGGAAGTTAACTGCAAAAAAAATAAATCATAATAGTAATGAGTACCTTATGTTCACAAATAAAGCATGGACAAGCACTCAAAATAATTGTCCTAAATCTTTATTTCAGCTCTCCCACTGTTGTGTGTTATTTTCAATAAAGCATTTACTTTTCTGTGCCCCGCTCTCCATCTATAAAGTATAGATAACATTTTGTTATTGCCTTAAGTAGACCTGCTGGCTTCCTTAAACTGATCAAGCCTCACCTTTCAAGGAAGACAGGGAAAGGAAGGTCTTCTTGTGGGGTGTCCTTGTCTTAGACCCCAGCTCTTAGCTCCTTATATTCATCTTTTCCATGAGACTTTCCCAGGGGAACCCTGGGGATTGTCCTTACATTGCCATCCAAAGACTCAGGGCTCGGTTTTGTTACAAGAATTGAGGAGTTTCTTTAGAGGCTAATGACAAAGAGAGGCAAAAGCAAAGCTCAAAACAATGAAAAAAATTAGGGATTTTACTTTCTACGAAAGTCATTATCGCATGTAGTCGATTCTCTTACATTTGGACGACAATAAGATAAAACCTGTGACTGGGTTCTTTGAAATTTTATTCAGTAAAAACCATTCATACTGTAATTTCTTCCATTTCCTCTTTGTAGTATTCAGTATTGCTTATACACTATACAAAGTACAGTGATTTATTATTTTGTTTTTCCTTAATTTCTCAAAGCACCTTCCACCTATTTTCTTATTATGATTTCTACAGGCTATATTCTATACCTTGATTGACTTCTTATTTTTTTCAGTACCGATGAGTCAGATATCCCTTAATATAGTGTACATTTTTTTTACTCTTGCTTACTGTTTTTTAACTTTGTTATAGAATTTATTTGAAACCTTGGAGGACATAAAAAATTGCCAGTAATGCTTTCTGTCATATACTATGCCAAACAGAGCAATAAAGGTTCAAATCAGACATGTGATTTAAAACCAAAAAACAAACGGCAATGGTAAAGACCATAACCAAAGAGAATAAACAAAAATTCACTATAGCTGTTTCTTTGTTCCAGAAAGTTGACTGCAAAACCAGTCTTCCATTGTATCTAGAGGAAAGCAGCACTTCAGGGCTGAAGTACCAGAAGCAAACACTCCTTATGTACTTTACAAATCAGGCTGGAGGACAACACTGTAGAAATGAACAATGTCAAATCATTATGCAGAGTCTCTTTATTCTAGTTATATATCATTCTAAATATTGACAAAATTCTTCTTAGACATTTCATAATAGCCATTCTTTTAAAAAAATCTGCAGTAATCACTAAGTTTTGTATAAATCCTGGCATGTTAAAGCTTTCAGTACTCTTAGGGCACAGTATTAGCCCTAAAGGAAAATACCCTACAATTTGACAGAATAGAAAGGTAAATTAGGTATCACTTAAGATACTTTAAGAAGAAAAGGAAATTCACATGTTTTTGAACTACTACTAGATGTCAAGTAGTATGTATTTTTTCATATATCATTTATTTTAAATTTCACAAGAACCCCATGAAATCATTGAAGCTTGGCAATGTTACTTAATTTTCCCAGGATCATACAGCTAGAAAAAATGGAACCAGGATTGAGACCAGGTCTGGGTGATAAATCCATACTCACTTCAGCAGCCCAGGTTGCAATGCTATAAGACTCTTGTTTGTATAAAATAGCTTAACTGGTCTGCTTAAGAAGCAGCAATTACCCCTCTTCCATCTCTCTTTCTGCTTACCTGAAATTCTTATCTCCATTAGCCTGATGACACAATCGGAAGACAAAAGTTTTAGAAAGAAGACCATTAAGATTTGTTACCCAGAAGGGCAAGGACTGCTTATCCCTGTGGCACTTTTTCCACAGCAAAAGTTAGTTGATCACACATGATATACTCTGGCTTTTAAAAAAATGCCAAATTTGGGGAGTTCCCTGGTGGCTCAGTGGGTTAAGGGTCTGGTATTGCCACTGCTGTGGCATGCATTCAATCCCTGGCCTGGAAACTTTTGCATGCCATGGGGGTGACCAAAAAAAAGGGGGGGGTAATATGATTGGACAGGTAAGAATTCATGGGGGTGCAACAAAATATCAAAAACAATAAGGGATATTGCAAAGAGAGCAAAAGGGGGTGGGGCATCCATTCCTTAACAGGCTAGAGGCTAGAAGTAGATAGTGAATGGAAATGGCTCATTGAGGGGCAGGAAGTTGTAGAAAGGCAGTGAAGGCAAGAGGACAAACCCTAGGAAATATGGTAGCCCTGACCAAGAGGACTTTACAGAAGCAGAGAAAGTGATCATTGAAGTACTGTGGAAGGAAACTATTTTCCATAAAATATAAGCACACATAAAAAGGGATTTCAAATCACCATTGCTCATCCCAAACTTAAAAATACTTTAAATCAAAGAAAGAACATAGATGTACATGTGCATAATTTACATGTTCTTGTTCTACTTTGCCACTACTGTTCTCCCCCCCCCCATCAGTAGCATAATATAATAAGAAGTATTTTGAATTTATGATCAGGAGCCTGCACCAAGGCATTTGACTACCTGATTAGCATTTTAATTTCAACATGTCCAAAGCCAAAATAATCATCCCTTTCCTCTCCTCCAAGACTCTCCCATAACAGCAACCTGTCCCTCCAATACTTTGTTTCTCTTAGCGACAGATTACCATTCTTGAGTAACTCAAATCAGAAATTTAGGAGTCATTTCAAACTCTCTGTCTCAGATTTATGTACAGTCAATCTCTAAGTCCCATCAATTCTATCTCTAAGCAGCTCTCCAGTCTTCCCCTCATCTCCATCCCCATTAATATATCTTGATTCAAGTTCTCATTATTTTTCCTTTGAATTATTATAATGCTTCCACACTGCTGATGGTGCTCTTTCTAATATGCAAATTTGATTCATTTGCTTCCCTCTTTAAAATCCTTTAGTCACTCACCATCCCTTTCAAGATAAAATTAAAACTTCTGAACATCATGTACGAGGCCCTTCATAATCTAGTGTCTACATGGATATTCAGACTCATATTTGACCATGATGACACATTCTACAAAGCAGCTATACCAAATTATTTGTACTTCCTTGGGCAGAACAGATTGTCTTTGATCCATGTCCCTTTACTTCAAGTGTCATGCTAACTTCAACCACTCCTTCTGCTCATCCTTTAAGACTCATATAGCTTAAGTAATACCTGTGCTTAGTGGCACCATGCACTAATCTCATAAAATTATAAGCACTTATAAAATGCATTTGTGAATAAATGAGAGTCTGGAAAAATCTAAAGTGAGGCCCTGATTCTGTCATTTACTAATCCCAACTTACTTAACCTGGTAGAGTCTTCCTCGGCTGAAAATAAGTGCCCCGGGTTAAGTTATATCCCAGGGCAAAAATCACTGCACGCACATGAGACTCAGTAAAGCACTCCAGGAGACAGTACTATTTTCCGGGGTGAAATAGCTTTCTCTAATCTTTGAGAATGATTCCTTGAGAATCCCTTTAACCTATTCCCAGTCCTCACTCCAGCCCATTCCTCTCAGTCATTATGTCATTTCTTTGTATTCATACTAATTGTTACTGCCCCAACACACTTATATCAATTTCTGCACAACCTGAACATGGGAAATAATGCTAGACAATGATTTCAACTATCTGCAAGTAACAAAATTAAGAAACTTGCTACACCTTTCTTCAATAAACAGTGTGCTAAGTTCTTCCCTCTGGGAAGACAATCAGGCCCTTCTAGAACAAGAAAACTTATGAAACAGGAACTTAAGAAACTTAATTAAACTTTGGAATGTTAGGAAACATGGCTCTGATAGCTGCCCTGATAATGTATTTTTTGCAAAAAGCTCCTAACTTTTGATTCTGCTCAAGCCTTATTCTGAAATCTTGGGTCATCATTTTCAGCACAAGACCTGCTTTCTTCAATGTTTAATACAACCACCATTGCTTAATTTCTCAAATATTAACTGCCATACATCAAATTATCTAGAAGCAGATCCTAAGAGGAAGAGTGGTGCCATGCAATTTATTAAGGAAGTTCTCTGAGGAGCAACCAGTAAGAGAGCAGGGAAATAAGATGGGGGATGGAAAGTCACTATGCAAGAACATGTTGGATTCCGACTAAAATCCCCTACAGCCCTAGCAGACCAACAGGGGATGGGAGGGGTGCTTCAAGTTGAGCTGCTTGGATGGCCCAAGGGTAGTGATTCCAAGAAGACTGCAAATGTGAAATATAAACTCACTGAACCTGCATCAGATGTGAGACAGGAACAGCCACCAAACTCTTAAAAGAATTCCCAGGTGATCTGTGTGGAGCACCAATAGCCATCCACTTTTATTTCTTTGGGCCACCCCCGAGGCACATGGAAGTTTCTAGGCCAGGGATTGAATCTAAGCCACAGCTGGGACCAGAGCCGCTGCAGTCAGATTTTTAACCCACTGTGCCACAGCGGGGGAACTCCCCGTCCACTTTTCATCTCTGATCATACATCATCGGACCTTTAATATTTTCTTATATCCAGTAGATACTCAAAAAATATTAGCCAATAACAATCAAACCGTGGGCATTCATGTTGTGGCTAAGCAGGTTACAAACCCAGCTAGTATCCATGAGCATCCAGGTTTGATCACCCAGCCTCACTCAGTGGGTTAAGGATCCGGCAACACTATGAGCTGTGGTGTAGGTCACACAAACAGCTTGGATCCTGAGTTGCTGTGGCTGTGGTCGAGGCCAGTGGCTACAGCTCTGATTCGATCCCTAGCTGGGAACCGCCATATGCCGCAGGTACAGCCCTAAAAAGAAAAAGAAAAAAAAAAATCAAACCTCAACTAATAAAAGAATGGAATCCTTTAACTAAGTCTTTGATCAGCTTCCATAAGATTTAACTAGATAATAAGATAACATTTCAAATTTAAATGGCATTTTCAGTATATATGGATACCACAGTGTCCTTAATATAGAATGTCCTCTCTTCTACTAAATAAGTCTAAAAAGTTTAAATATTCTTCATAATATATTTCTATTTATTTCTACATAAATTAAGATGATACATGGACTTCCTAAGAGAGACTGGTCTTAGAAATACAGAACAAATTCTAAACTCTGTGAAACTAAAAAAGAAAAAGAGAGAAATCTAAGTGAGTTTAGAATAATGATCTGCGCTTTATCATGATAAAGCGGGCTACTTCACAGAAGGGTTTAAATAACCACAATTCTATCCTAGAATGTACTTCCAATTTCTATTCATAGTTCTCTTATATTTACAGTTAAAATGAAGACAAATCTTCTTTATTGCCAAATTTAAACAAGCTTTAAAAAATAGACTAAAAAATAGTAAAATATTCTGTGACTCTTTGTCTCATAAATATAGTTTCAAAATTCTTGCAGCCTCTACATCCAAAAATTAAAATTAAAGGGACTATTAATTAAAATGACACCCCAAGGAAAGGCAGTATCAAGACATTCACCAGAGCTTCTACTGATGGGTAAGTAAAATCTGAGTGAATCACTGCTCTGATAATTGCCTTAAATTGCTAAGACAGAATAAACAAATCAAAATTTGGTTGTGGTATTAAAGATATAACCAATAAATTAAATTTTAGATATAGTAAAAAATTGAGCTCTGCCCTCTTTGATGGGTAGAGATTGTACCCTTACCTACGCACTATCAACTTCCAGAACTTGTCACAGGCTTGGCATATAGTGGTAACTCATTACCTATTTGTTTAACCAATGTTGTAAATATCAAATATTTATTGGGTCACAATGATACACAGAACTCTGTTAGTCTTCTAGGAGCCTGCAGGTTTGTTAAAGAGACAAAAGATGCAGTAGACACACACACACACACACACACACACACAAATAGTATAAAGTTTACAATTATATATAACCAAGTCCTATGTGGTATAATTCACATTTGAAGAGTCCATGAGAAAAGGGAAGGGCACACATACTAGATCAGGTGAGAAAGGCTTCATAAAAAGGAACCTGAAGGGTGAGCCAAGTTCACCCTTCAAGTTTGGAATGAGGAAGAAGGGTGATGTGGGAATTCCATGGGAACTCATGATTGTGACATACTTACCGGGAAGAGCACCCCTGCAATCTACCCTCCTCCTGGCTGCAAGACGGATGTTTCTAAAGTACAAATACCCACCCTCTTAGACCTGCCCATCATTCTCCATCCTCATTACTCCTACATCTCCCCTAATGCGCCAAGGTCTTTTGCACTCACCCCTTGACCTTCCTCAAGCAATACATGCTATCTGGAGTGTCTGTCTTCTTTCAAAATCCTAGCTCTAAGGCCTCCTGGAGACTACTTCCTATGACTGAAGCCAAATATCCCTCACAAGTGAGAACTCTGCTCACTTTCCCCCATGGAATGTGACCTTGTCTCCAAATGCCCCCACATTATTCTGTCAGAATCTTACTATAGCACCTGTACTATGTCAGAGCATTAAGTTGCTTATACCTGTATCTCTCATTACATTGCAAACATCTTCAAGAAAGGGATATTTTATTCATTTTTAATTCCTTTTTTTTTTCCTTTTTAAGGCCATGCCTTTGGCATATGGAAGTTCCCAGGCTAGGGGTCTAATCGGAGCAACAGCTGCTGGCCTACTCCACAGTTACAGAAAAGCAGGAACGGAGCCGCATCTGCAACCTACACCACAGCTTGCAGCAATGCTGGATCCTTAACCCACTGAGCGTGGCCAGGGATGGAATCCACATCCTCACAGGCACTATGTTGGGTTTTTAACCCACTGAGCCACAATAGGAACTACCATTTTTTGAATATTTAATGAAAGAATATATAACAAGGGTTTATAAGTGTTTGATAAACAAAGAAATAACTGGAAGGAAACAGAAGGAAAGAGCGAAGGAGGGAAACCAGACTAACCAAAGCAGAGGGTTTATATCAGACAGGGAGAGGAAAACAAAGACATATATTATGGAGAAGTTTGACGTTAAGGCTCAGAAATTGGGCTATTTGAGGGCTCTAAAGCAAAGGTATAGAATAATAAAGGGAGAAAAAAGCAAGAGGATAGCAATGCACTGTGTGAACTCTAAAAAAGGGATACTAAAGGAGGGAGAGAGAGGAGGCTGATGCAGTTGAATGCTAAAAACTTAAGTGACAATATCAGGCACATCAGGATAGTATGGCCATAGAAAAGATGCTCAACATTACTAATTATTAGAGAAATGCAAGTCAAAACTACAATAAGGTATTAACCTCTTACTTGTCAGAATGGCCATCATCAAAAATGTCTACAAAAAATAACTGCTAGAGAGGATGGGCAGAAAAGGGAACCCTCCTGCACTGGTGGGAATGTAAATTGGTGCAACCACTATGGACGACAGCATGGAGATTCCTTAAAGAACTAAATAGAGAACTACCATATGATCCAGCAATCCCATTCTTAGGCATATATCTGGAAAAAATCATAATTCAAAAAGATACATGCACCCCTATGTTCACTGCAGCACTACTTACAATAGCCAAGACTTGGGAGCAACCTAAAAGTCCATCCACAGAGGAATGGATAAAGACGATGTGTATATATATAATGAAATGAGACTCAGCCAAAAAAGAAGAAGAAAATAATGCCATTTGCAACAACATGGATACAACCAGAGATTCTCATCCTGAGTGAAGTCAGACAGGGAAAGACAAATACCATATGACATCACCTATCTGTGGAATCTAATAAAAATGATAACAAAAGTACTCATTTATAAAATTGAACCAAACTCACAGATTTCAAAACCAATCTTATGGTTACCATAGGTGAAACCATTGGGAGAAGGGAAGAATTGGAAGGGTAGGAATAAAACATACACACTATTGTAAAACAGATGATTAACAAGAACAGATGATTAATAGCACAGGAAAATCTACTCAATAGTTTATAATAACCTATATGGGAGAAAAGAATGGATATATTTATATGTATGACTGATTCACTTTGCTGTACACCTGAAACTAATACAACATTGTAAGTCAACTATACTCCAACACAATTTTTAAAAAAAGCTTAAGTGAGAAAAGTCTCTCCACTCAGAGACGACTGCACTACGATGAAAGTAATTGTACTGCTTGTATGCTGAACTCCAATTTAAAGAATCAGTGTCACTCCTGTGGGAAAATAAAAGAAGACATGAATTTATTCTCACTTTTGAAATAAGACACTGGTAGTGAGTTTTTCAAAATGCATAAATTCAGGGAGACAAAGAGAATGGGAAATGAGGCAACAGACACAAAATTGTAGATGCCAGAAAGCAAGTGGATCAACAGAACTTATCTAGAACACTTCATAAAGGAATGGAAAAAGCAAACAACCAAATTTACCTTGCAGAACCTCCAAAAGCAGCAAGAATCACCAGCACCGAGTACCCCTCGAAGCAAAGGTAGAAACAGGGCTAAAGAGGGAAAATCTACCCAAGATTAGATTTAAAACCTTTGATCCCTATCTCCACTCTGTCTACCAAACGACGGTTCCTTCCCACTAGCAGAAAATTTAGAGATACCATCTCTGCATGGAAAAATGAGGTTTCTGGACTAGGGGACACAGACAAAGGTGAGAGTGAGAAACCATAAAGTAAAACAGAAATTAAATGAACAGCTGCAGACCTCAGCCCTCTTTCTTAACTACCAGAACACTAGATGGGCTTGTACCTCCCAGGGAAAGGACTGGAAGGTCTTTCTCCGCAGAGTGTAATCGGCTTCAAAAAAATATCAGAAGGTGCTGGCACTGGACTTTCCCTAACTAAACAATTCAGCCACACCATCTCACTGTGAAGCCCAGGAGAGGCAATTCATATTCAAGGCCTCTACCCAGGTTTTAATGCCCCAGTTTCAAACATCTGATGAATAAGCAAAAAAAAACCTGAACGAAGTAGAGATAAAATAGGGACACAAAAACTTCAAGAAATAATCATTAGGAGCCTCTGACAGATGAGAAGATATTGCACTAATAAAACAAGATTTTATAAATTCATTTCAAAAATAAAAAATGATCTAAAACACAATGACAGAAATAAAAAGCTAAGGAGAAAGACTATAAGATGAAGTGAGAAAACCACTCATAAAGTAGAGCAAAAATAGATGGAATATAGAATGAAAACCTAAGAAAATCAGATGACCCATCCTGCAAGGCCAATATATGAATAATAAAATTTAGAGAGAGATCAGAAAAAAATAGAGGAAGGAAGATCATTAATAAAATAATTTAAGGTACTTTTCCAAACTTGAAAGGCACATATTTCTAGACTTAAAGAACTCACCCAAATACCTAGCCAATGCAAAAATATTTACATCACAGGATATCACCAAACCATTTTAGGAGTTCCCATCGTGGCTCAGTGGAAACGAATCTGACTAAAATCCATGAGGATGCAGGTTTGATCCCTGGCCTTGCTCAGTGGGTTACGGATCTGGTGTTGCCATGAACGGTGGTGTAGGTTGCAGGCGCAGCTCGAATCTGGTGTTGCCCTGGCTGTGGCTACAGTTCCAATTTGACCCCCACTCTGGGAACTTACATGTGCCTCAGGTATAGCCCTGAAAAGACAAACAAAAAACAAACAAACAAACATTTTAGAACACTGATAACAAAATAATATCTTATTAGCTTCCTGGAGATGGAATGAAGGACATACAAAGGACATACAAATGATCAGGAATTACAATGACCCTGAATTCAACAGTAATATTTGAAGTCTAAAAACAGTGGGAAATGCCTTCAAATTTCTGAAGAAAAATACTTTCAAACTTATAATTCTATATCCAGCCAAACTATTAAATAAGCATGAAATCATTTAAAAACATGAAAAAACTCTCACAAAATGTACCTCTTATCTATCTTTTCTAAAGATGTTACTGGCTGCTCCACCAAATGTAAGAATAAATCAATAAAGGAGAAGAGATAGTATATAAGAAAGAAGAACTCTAACTCAAGAGAGAGGTAAAAAGAATCCCCAGGATGATAGTAAAGAAAGATCCTGGGAAAAGAACTGTACACCAGGGATAAAGAGCAACAAGCCTACATTGGAAGATCCTTTGGATTAGAAAGCTACTGAGATGTCATCCAGCAGACAAATTTGATAGAATATCTGATGAGTTAATGTACTGAGACAAATTTAACAGTATTAGAGAGTTTGGAATTAAATTAGCAGTTCATACATTTAAAAAACCAGCAAATGAAAAAAGTTAGGTATTAACTACAGGGAAAGCAAAATCATCATGGAAATATATTAAAAGTAATTAGATTATACTACATAATTTAGCTGTATATGAGGCTTACACATATACAGCTATATATGTGTATACACACTATACACACTACACACACACACACGTACACAAATATTGATTTAACCAAACCTATTCAGAAGAAAAGGATAGGAAGCAAAAATGGGTGCATGTGTATTAGGGGGAGGGGGCTCCTATGAAAGAGTGCAATACCTCCAACTTCTGAGGTTGGAAATAAATTGATAATCCTTTTAAAAAGGATTTCTTCTTTTAAAAAGGAGTTCTCATTGTGGCTCAGTGGTAACAAACCTGACTAGTATCCATGAGGATGTAAGTTGGATTCCTTGCCCTGCTCAGTAGGTTAAGGACCTGCCATTGCTGTGAGCTGTGGTGCAGGTCACAGACGTGGTTCAGATCCCACGTTGCTGTGGCTGTGGTGTAGGCCAGCAGCTGTAGCTCTGATTCAGCCCTTAGCCTGAGAACCTCCATATGCTGTGGGTGCGGCCCTAAAAAGCAAAAAAATAAAATAAAAAATAAAAACACAAAAAAGATATGAGGTAAATGTGTATACGTGTGTTACTTGGTAACAGACACATACCAAAATTAAAAGAATCAGCTATCAGAATTCTTCTGTGGAGCCAGAGATGGCAGAAAGAAGGGTTAAAAGATCACTGTAGACCTGAACTTGCAGAAATATATGAATCATTAAACTATGCACATTATAACTCAATGTTTTCAAGTAAAAAGTTAATTAAAAATGATTGACAATCATATATCTAAATTTACGACAGAAAATTGCCTGAGCATTGTAACTTACAAAAACTAAATCATAACAGAGTCACTGTTTCACTACAAGGAATCTCTTCGGTTATTAGATACTCTTCTGTTACTCATTTCCTTCCCTTACCCTCCTCTTCTCTGCCCTACCACATTCTATGTCCAAAAACCAAAGGGAAAAAAAGTTATTCCCATAAGTATCATAAAACTTAAGGCCAAAGGAATCTCATGTCTCAAAAAACTTATTCCCAGACATAAAGAATGATATAAATTGGGAGTTCCCATTGTGGCTCAGCGGGTTAAGAACCCAACTAGTATCCATGAGGGTTGGATCCCTGGCCTCGCTCAGTGGGTTAAGGATCCAGCATTGCTGCAAGCTGTGGCACAGACCACTGATGCAGCTTGGATAGGGCATTGCTGTGGCTGTGGTGTAGGCCAGCAGTTGCAGCCCCAATTGGACCCCTAGACTGGGAACTTCCATATGACACATGTATGGCCCTAAATAGAAAAAAGAAAAAAAAAAGAATGATATAAACTAAAATTAACTTGACAAAATGATATTTATTGATTCCTATATAAATCAGATATTATCTCTTTATTTGTATATGTAATTACTGCAAACCCAGATATATAAAGACCACGCTCCTACCTGAAGAGAAAGAGAAGGTCCACAAGTACCCACAGTGTCACTTTCCCATAAAGTCATTGTTGCTTTTCCTTTGTTCCCAGGGGCATTTTATGCCTCCAGCTTTTATAATTCCTAGGTTTCATCTCATGGAGGCACCAATATATTTAGCTTTTATGACAGCCATGTGTCACATTTATTATATGATTTGAGTCTAATTTCCCCAAGGACTGAATATCATCTTTGGTCTTTGGCTTAATTCTTGACATGCTGGCACTTTGTTGAGTAACTGCTAAATCATTCCCAGAAGAGGCCCCATTTGACTTGATTTCAAGGTCATTGTTTCCAAGTCTTCCTCTCCCCTCCCTTCCCCCTCCTCCTCTTCTGCTGCAGCTTCTTCCTCTCTTCTCTTCGCCCCTCCCACACACACTTATGAATATTCATTCCCCACATACTTTTGGCTAGTCTCTCCCACATTTCACACATGTCTTAGAACAGAGACCACTACAAAACTGAGAGATAAAATTAACTCTTTTCCCTTCCTATTACCTATGAGAAAAACAAAACAGAAAGATGAAAGGTCTTGCTCAAAAATTATAACCCAGGACTTTGGATTTTCAGTCTAGCATTCTATATATCATGCTACCTTATTTTGGTTTTTTGCAAAAAAATTATCTTGAGAATATGTTTTATAATCACCGAGTAATTAGCCTCAAATAGTAAGGCTTACTGAATGAGGCTTTTTAATTGTATAATATTTGTGTTGAAATTTTTGTGTTGTAGCTACAACATACACCAAACATTTCAGTATCCAGCACACAGGAGATGCTTAATAAACACTGATTGAATGAAATACTGAATATGTGTTGAGTTTCAATTATATGAAAGGAATTAGAGAATGGATCAGTTCTTTAATGAAATTACAATCCAATATATTCATGATTGGGTTGAAGTATGATCATGAAGTATGATCATTCAATTACTTTAAAATATTTTGAAATGAGGTGGAGATTATTTTGAATAATGATTTGTTTTTCTTTACTATTTTGTTTTCTTTTTTCCAAAATACCTAGCTTTTAAAATAATGGTCAAATGCAATCCTTGTGAATTTAATATATTAAAGAATACTTACCAAAGTTCTTTCTAAAATTTTATTTGTTAAGTTGCTCATGTTCCAAAAGAAATAGGTTTCTCAGAACAGCTTTGTTGGTGATGCAGTAAAAATAGGTTTTCTCCTGGGAGATTATGGTGAGATTTATGTGTTTAACTATAAAGGGAAGGCTGTACTTCTGTTTGAAGCATGAGCTTTAAAGATAAAAAGGCACATTTTTTATTTTTAATGAAATGTTTATGAAAATTTCTAGATAGTACAATATCAACCCATCCCATGCCCCAGCTAAGGCAGTAGTAGGATAAAAATTTGTCACGATGCTTTATTAATGTGGCCCTGTTTGCTGTCCAAGGCTGAGAATTAAATCTCCATGTTTAGTCACCCTTGGGTTTTTCTAGAAAACAAATTGTTAATGAGCTAGCTAATGAGATTGTCCCTTCCCACCATTTATCAGCTTTTTAGTGATCTATCTGCCTTTGAGAAGCTAGGCTGTGACCCATCTTGCACAGATCACCAAACACCCATCAGAGATAATAGCTTTGGCTCTTTAGAACCAGAAGCTTAGAGATGAAAGAATCTGAATCTCATTACAAACTGTCTGAGCTATCCATTTAGTCATATCAAAGCCAATTTCATATTGCAGACAACAAGTTACAAGAAAAAGAGGTAGGAGAGCCACAGACTCTCCATTTGGTGCCTTTTTCTGGGAAATTATGGCATAAATACACAGAATCCTCTTTATTTTCATCAGCTATTGCTCATAATAATTCCATATTCTTTTTTGCTTCTTGTTTATATAAAGCCCTTGCTGAATAATTTTTCTTCTTCAGTGGCATTTTTACCATTAACACAGTGTGATACTTAATGGTCTGAATTGCTTCAAACTGAGGAATAAAGAATTTGTCCTTTTTTTAAACATAATGATGAAGAAAGGAAATTATACTTGATACTGATAGATGAGAATCTGAGAAGAAAATGTAAGTTCCCATAGAACAAAGAAATATTTATGGAATTATTATGAGACAGAGGTCCATTTTTGTATGTCTGAAGTAGACCTATTATAGTGAATCATTCAGAACAAGAGAGTCACAAATTGTTTATTCATGACAAAGAATGATGTGAGTTTCTACAGGAGTAATTTATTCCTTGAGCATCTCCTCGCAATCAATGATCTCACGCTTTTTTTTTTTTGTATTTACAAAAGAGACAGTGTTCTTTCTTTTGTATCTAAGAACTCCAGGTTGGCAGGAATCATGCCTATTTTGTTTACTACGCTGTGCCACATATCTAGAGCAATACCTAGCACAAAGTAGCCCCTAAACTAAAATTTACTGCATGTACATTCATTCATTGAAGGATTTGAAATATCTTTTAAACAAGAGAATTATATACTTTATATACAATTTATATAAATTTTTTTTTTTTACTTTGCCCAGTAAGTTTTATCTCAACCACCTCTCCCCATTCCTGGGCAGTGTGTTTCTAGAATGGTTAAAGGACTTAGTAAACAAGGCATTTTGCTAGAAATGCTCTGAGTTCAGAAGTCAGCCTTACTTATATTTCACATTCCTATGTATAATATTTGGCAATTTACACAACTTACTATGGCCTCAGCTTTCAATAAACAAAAGGCACCCAATAGGCACTCAATCAACTGTAATTACTAGTATTATTATTTGGTGATTTTTTGAATGGGTAGGTGGGGAGGCAAGTCACAGAGCAGTCTGTGTTTCCCCTTCACTATGTTTAGCCCTCAAAGGATGAGGTTTAGGAGCAACGTTTTAGACTCCTTCATCCCTGCTCTCCATTATTTGGAGGCAACACTATTATAATTGTTTTTATTCTTGTCTATGACTACAACTCTTTTGATCTAGTTTATTGGTTTCCTTTTTCCCTGACACTCTTAAATGTCAATAATAGGTTATTCATTATTCAACTAAAATTCTTTCTTGTAGGATTTAAAGAGTATATAGTTACTATTTACATAGTCCTTACCATATACCAGCCATTTTTCTAAAGATGGTTTGATTTGATCCTCAGAACAATCCTGGGAGGTGAGTATTATTCGCACCACCACCACCACCTCTGATTTACAAATGAAGGTAATAAGGCAGAGAAAGACCCATTGTTACAAAGCTAGCAAACAGGAATGTCAGGATTCAAACTGCTCTGATACAAAATTCTATGTTCTGAGCCACTATAATAAAAGTTACCTCCAAGAACATACAAATAGAGGAAAAGGATCAGTGTCTGAGGATTAAACCTGAAATGGAGATTAATGGATCAGAAAGAGAAACAAAAAAAATCACCTGAAAAAGAAGGAAGGAAGGGAGGGAAGGAAGGAAAGAAGAGAGGGATGGAGGGAGAAAACAAATGACTTCTACAGCATGGAACTTGACGATAAATTATTTTTTAAACCTAACAGAATGAAAGTCATTAGCTATTGAAAGCTTTTTTTAAAGTTATCACAGAAGTAAATACTAGCAACCACAAATTTTCACTTCAACTGGGCAGTCCTCATATGATATGATAGAGTATCAAGCTATTTTAGCCTATTGCCATTAGACATTTATCTCCTCTCAGGAGCCAGTTTTGTTGTTGTTGTTTGTTTTGGTTTTGTTTTTTGTTTTTGTTTTTTTTTGCTTTTCAAGGCCACACCCGAAGCATATGGAGGTTGCCAGGCTAGGGGTCGAATCAGAGCTACAGCTGCTGGCCTACACCACAGCCACAGCAACTTTAGATCCAAGCTGCATCTGTGACCTACACCACAGTACACAGCAATGCTGGATCCTTAACTCACTGAGTGAGGCCAGGGATCAAACCCGTGTCCTCATGGTTCCTAGTCAAATTCATTTCCGCTGCGCCACGAGGGGAACTCCCAGGAGTCAGTTTAATGTAGTGGCTAAGACCTTGGCCTTTAGAGCTTAACTACCTAGAAATGGGATACCACCTTTACCATATATTGGCCACAGGACCAACTACCTTACCTATCTAACCTTAACTTTCCTCCATAAGCATGATACTAATAATGGCACCTACCACATAAGAATACTGTAAGAATTATTAAAAATAATTATATACAACTATATATATAGACATGTATGTTACATTCTATAATATATGGAAAGCATTTAGGATGGTTTTTGGTATATGGGAAACACAGAGTAAACCTCATAATCTTACTCCCTCCTGCCTCTAAGAACTTCAAATTCTATCTTAAAATCATAGGGGACCAATAAAGTCTCTTAAGCAAAGGAACAACTTGATCAGGTTTTTGTTTTACAAAAACTACTCAAGTGATGGAGTTCCTGTCATGACGCAGTGGTTAACAAATCTGACTAGGAACTATGAGGTTGCAGGTTCGATCCCTGGCCTTGCTCAATGGATTAAAGATCCAGCATTGCCATGAGCTGTGGTGTAGGTCGCAGACGCAGCTTGGATCTAGCGTTGCTGTGGCTCTGGCATGGGCCGGCAGCTGCAGCTCCGATTAGACCCCTAGCCTGAGATCCTCTATATGCTATGGGAGCGGACCTAGAAAAGGCAAAAAAAAAAAAAAAAGCCCCCCCCCCCAAAAAAAACTACTCAAGTGAGAATAATTGACATATAGCGGATTATCAGACAAAATTAATGAAACATCTTAAGAGAATATTTTAAAGAAAATAGGTTTTTGTTTTTTAAATATTGATTTGTAACAGTATCATCAGTGCCTTCAGAAGGATACAATGACTTAGGAATTTTATCAGAATGTATAGTAATATTTAAATGGGTGATGAAAATATGGAATCAATTATAGGCAAGCTTTTACCTACAACTCATTAGAAGACCATCTCATAATGAAATTTTTAATGTTCCGGTCCAAGGAGAGATTTCTTAAGAGAATGTTTTATAAACTTAGCATAGATTTTGGTTAATTATCAAAATATGCTCTCTATCATATACATTTAAATATATATATACATAATCTCCACGGGGGGGAAAATGTTGGATCTGAATAATTGCCAAGCAGTTATGAAGAGTGCCTCTTCTCAAGAAGGTCATCTTGCATTACGATGAACATAATCAAAAAAAAAAAAAGAAAATAGTTATTTTTTTTTTCATTGAAGTATAGTTGGAATACTTTATACTAGTTTTAGGTGTATAACATAGTGGTTCAATGTTAATATAATTATGAAATGATCACCATGATGTCTAGTGACCAAAATCATTATGATACTGCTGACTATATTACCTATGTTGCACATTAAATCTCCATGACTTATTTTATGACTGGAAGTTTGTGTCTCTTAATTCCCTCACCTATTTCATCCACTCCCATCCCTCTTTCCCTATGGCAAACACCAGTTTGTTCTCTGTGTCTGTTAGTCTGTTCCTGTTTTATTCTGTTTCACTTTTCAGAGTCCACATTTATGTGAGATAATACAGTATTTGTCTTTATTTATTTCACTTAGCAAAATTCCCTCTAGATCCATTCACGTGGTTGCAAATGACAAGACTTCATTATTTTTATGGCTGAGAAATATTCAATTCATGTGGAATACTATGTGTATACATGTGTGTGTGTATGGGCTTGTGTGTACCATATTTTCTTCAGCCACCCATCTATAAATGGAAACTTAGGTTGCTTCCATATCTTGGCTATTATAAATAATTTTTCAATAACCAGAGGGGTACATATATCTATTTCAATCAGTGATTTTAATCAGATAAGTACCCAGGAATGAATTTGCTCAATCATATGGTAGTGCTATTTTTAATTTTTTTGAGAAACCTCCATACCATTTTCCATAGTGGCTGCATTAATTTATGTTCCCAACAAATATATGCTAGGGTTCATTTTTCTCCACAACGTCCCAAAGACTGTCATTGATTTTGATAATAGCCATCCCTACAGGTATGAAGTGATATCTCATTGTGGTATTGATTTACACTTCCCTGATGATTAATGATATTGAGCATCTTCTCATGTGTTTGTTGGCCATCTATATGTCTTCTTTGGAAAATACACCTATTCAGGAGTTCCTGCTGTGGTTCAGTGGGTTAAGAACACAATGTTTTTTTTGTGAGGATATGGGTTCAATCCTTGGCCTCATTCAGTGGGTAAATGGTCTGGTATTGCCACAAGCTAAAGCACAGACTGCAGATGTGGCTCAGATCCAGTGTTGCCGTGGTTGTGGCGTAGGCCTGCAGCAGTAGCTCCTATTCAACCCCCAGCCTAAGAACTTCTATATGCTGCAGGTGCAGCCATAAGAAAAAAAATCTATCAAAGTCCTCTGCCCATTTATTCAACTGAATTTTGGCAGGGAGGTTTTCATTTCTTGTTTTTCTGATATTGAATTCTATGAGTTCTTTGTGTATTTTGAATATTAAAATATATCATTGGATACCCTTTATTGGATATATCATTTGTAAATATCTTTTCCCAGTTGATAGGCCGCCTTTTGTTTTGTTATAGTTTCCTTTGCTGTGCCAAAGCTTTTTATTTGCTATTGTCCCATTTGTTTATTTTTGTTTTTGTTGCCCTTGTTAAAATATTACACTAGTTTCAGGAATATAACATAGTGATTCAGTATTTTTGCATATTTTACTCCACTATGGATTATTACAAGGTATTGGCTATAATTCCTTGTGCTATATAGTGTATCCTTGTTGTTTATTTATTTTATAGAAATAAAATAAACTGCTAGAGCAGTTTGTATCTATTAATCCCAATCACCTAATTTGTCCTTACCCTCTTCTCTCTCCCTTTTGGTGACCAAAAGTTTGTTTTCCATGTCTGTGAGTCCATTTCTGTTTTGCATATACATTCATCTGTATTATTTTTAGATTTCACATAAGTGATATCATACTTTATTGGTCTTTGACTTATTTCACTAAGCACAATATTCTCTAGGTCCATTCTTATTGATGTAAATGGCAGGATTTTGCCCTTTTTTTAATGGCTGAGTGATAATCTCCACACACTTAACATACCATTTCTTCTTAATCTAATCATCTATTAATGATATAAGGAGTCTTTGATTATAGATTCAATTTTACTACTAGCAAACAGTTTGTTCAGATTTTCTATTTATTCTTTTTTTTTTTTCTTTTTAGGGCTGTACCTGTAGCATATGGAAGTTTCCAGGCTAGGGGTTGAATTGGAGCTACACCTGCTGGCCTATGCCACAGCCACAGCAAGGATGTGGATCTGAGCTGCATCTGTGACCTACACCATAGCTCATGGTAATGCCAGATCCCCACTCCACCAAGCAAGGCCAGGGATTGAACCTACATCCTCATGGATACTGTTTGGATTAGTTTCCACTGCACCACAACAAGAACTCCCAGATTTTCTATTTATTCTTAATTCAATTTCAGAAGGTTACATGTTTCTAGGAATTTATACCTTCTAGATTGTCCACCTTGTTGGTTATATAATTGTTTGTAGTAATCTCTTATGATCCTTTGGATCTTTGTGGTGTTGGTCCTCTTACATTTATGATTTTATTTATTTGGGACCTTCCCTATTTCTCTCTCTTTTTTTTTTTTTTTTAGGGGCCACATCTGCAGCATATGGAAGTTCCCAGGCTAGGGGTCAAATTGGAGCCACAGCTGCTGGCCTATTCCATAGCCACAGCAATGCAGGATCTGAGCTGCATCTGCAGCCTACACCACAGCTCATGGCAATGCTGAATCCCTGAACCACTGAGCAAGGCCAGGGATCTAACCTGAGTCTTCATGGACTTGACATGACTTCATCTTCTTAAAACCACTGAGACCTGTTTTGTGGCCTAGCACATGATCTATCTTGGAGAATGTTCCATGGGTACTTTGAAAAAATGTGTGTTACTGCATTGTGGTCAACTCCTCACTTTATGTTTGTTAATATTTGTTTTATATATTTAGGTGCTCCTAGGTTGGGCACATAGATATTTACATATATTATATCTTCTTTCTGGATTGATCTCTTTACCATTATGTAATGCCCTTCCATGTTTCAGATTTTAAAAGTCTATGTTGTCTGATACAAATATTGCTACCCCAGCTTTGTTTTTGTTTCCATTTTAATGGAATATCTCTTCCATCCCTTCACTTTTGGGCTGTGAATGTCTTTAGATCTGAAGTGAGTCTCTTACAGGCAACGTACACGAGTCTTTTTTTTTTTTAAATCCACTCAGCCATCCTTTGTCTTTAATGGAAACATTTGATCCATTTATATTCAAAATAATTACTGATAAGTATGTCCTTCTTGCCATTTTGTCAATTGTTCTCTGGTTGTCTATATATATAGTTCCTCTCTGTTCCTTTCTTCTTTTGCTCTTTTCCCTTGTGACTTGATAACTACTTTTAGTATTATGTTTAGAGTCCTTTTTCCTTTTTGTGTGTACCTTTGGTAGGTTTTTGGTTTGTGGTACCATAAAGATCAGACATAACAACATGTGTATACAGCAGTCTATTTTAACTTGACGATCAACTCAAGTTCAAATACATAATAAAAGCCCTCTATTTTTATTAATCTCCCTTACCATGTTTTATGTTGTTGACGTAATATTTTTACATTTTGCATATTCCTTAACTACTACTTCTGGATAAGATGATTTTACTAGTTTTCTCTTTTAACCTTCCTATTAACTTTGTAAGTGGTGGATCCACTAACTTCCTATATGTTTGCCTTTACCAGTGAGTTTCTTTTTTTCATAATTATCTTATTTGCAGTTATTACCTTTTGTTTTTTGCTTAGAGAAATCTCTTTAACATTTCTTGTAAGGCTTTTTTAAAGTGATCATTTCATTTACCTTTTGCTCATCCAGGAAACTCTATCTCTCCTTCAATCTGAATGATAACCTTGCTGAGTAAAGCATTCTTGGCTGTAGGATTTTTTCCTTTTAGCACTTTGAATATACTATAGCATTCCTATTTGGCCTGCCAAGTTCCTGCTGAAGTCAGCTGATGGTCTTATGGGACTTCTCTTTTACATAACTGGTTGATTTTTCCTTGATGCTTTTAAGATTTTCTCTTTATCTTTAATCTTTTCCATTTTAATTATCATGTGTCTCAGCATGGGCCTCTTTGGTTTCTCTTGTTTAGTAGTTCCTGGACCTGGACATCTGTTTCCTTCCTCAAGTTAGGAAAGCTTTTTAACTATAATTTCTTCAAATAAGTTCTATTCTTCTTTCTCGCCCTCTTCTCCATCTAGGACCGCTAGAATGCAAATGTTAGTATGCTTGATGTTGTCCCAGAGCCCCTTAAACTACCCTCATCTTTAAAATTCTTTTTTCTGTTCAGCGTGGGTGATTTCTATTATTCCATCTTCCAGATCACTGTTGCATTTTTCTGTATCATCTAATTTACCATTGATTTTTCTCTAGTATATTTTTTTTTCATTTCAGTTATTGTATTTTTCAGTTCTGCTTGGTTATTTTTTATATTTTCTAACTCTTTGTTGAAGTTCTCACTGTTCATCCATTCTTCTACCAAGTTCAATGAGCATCTTTATGATCATTACCTTGAACTCTACTGGACAGACTTCTTATCTTTGTTTCTCTTAGTTCTTTTTCTGGGGTTTTGTTTTATTCTCTTGTTTGGAATATATTCCTCTGTCTCCTAATCTTACCCAATTCTCTGTATTTATTTATATGTATTAGGAAGGTCCATTATGTCTCCCCTCTGGCAAACACAGTCAGATGTTCTGGGGCATTCTCTATGTGAATTGCATGCCTCTTTCTGTTGTGGTGCAGCCAAATGTTGTAGGCATGTTGGTAGGTGGGGCTGGCTGGCCCAGCTGACTGCAAGACCCTGCCTCATGTGGTTGCTGCAGGCATGCTGTTGGGCATGGCAGGCCCTCAGTAGAGTTTGCTGTGTGATCTAGTGAGTGACTACTTTGGGTATACCAGTCGGCCGGGCAGGACAGGACTCTGGTATTAATAGGCTAAAGAGAGGATTCCAAAATGATACCCACCAGTACAGATGTCAGCCATGTAGAACAAGGTTGCAGAAATGGCTGCCGCTAAAATTTCATTCCCTGGAAGGAGTACCAGCTGCCTTCTGCCTCTCCAGGAGGCTCTCTTGAGATCAGTGAGTGGGTCTGACCCCAACACCTTTCAAGCTGCTGCCTCTGTGCTGGAACTCAGAACATGTAAGTTTTTATGTACCCTTTAAGAGTGGAATCTTTGTTTCCTACAGCCCTTCTGCTCCTGAATATAAGCCCAACTGGTTCTCAAAGCCAGGTATCTTGTGGGCTTGTCTTCCAGTTGCAGATTCTGAGGCTGGGCAGCCTAATGTGGACTCAGATCCCTCACTCCTCATAGAAAACCTCCACAGCTATGATATCCCGCATGGGTCACCACACTGGGGGCAAGGGTCCCAACTGGACCGTGGGTCCCAACTGGACCGCATCTCCACTGCTCCTACCCATCTCATTGGGGTTCCTTTTTATATCTTTAATTGTGGGAAATCTTTTCTGTTCATCTTCCAATTGTTCTTAGAGAAGTTGCTCTCTAAGTCATTATTATTTTGCTGCGACTATGGGAGGAGGTAAGCTCAGGATCTTCCTACTCTGCTCTCTTGATCCCAAACTCCAAAATATTTATTATTTTCTAATATGTGTAACTGAGGAGATTAACTATAACAAATAGGAAATTTTAATAACCATATTGGAATTATTTCAAATCAGCACATAGCTTAAAATTATTTTCAGATCATTTGAAAAAAAAACAACTTTCTAGTTGTAAGCTATCTCCTCTCTTATAGAAACTTTAGCCTGGTTCTGTCTGAATATCACATTTTAGACAAAGCTCTGAAACCAAAATAAATATGGATTTTTGATTTGTAGCCATCTAGTTCTGAGACTTTTGATAGACAGCCTCAGTTCTCTTACTCTCTTTGCCCTGTTTCTACTAGGTTTCCCTTGTGGGTTTCAACCTAAGAAATACCTTCTGCAGGCAGCCTTTACTGATTACTCCAGATCCCATATCCCCCTCTAATTTTCTATAGTCTTTAGATTCTGAGTCATTTGATATTCACTTATTCAGACAACAAATAAATGAGCACTAACTATGCTTCAAGCACTAAATACTATTGCAATAATTAAAGCAAGAGACAATGAGTTGTGAGGGTAAAACAGTAATAACAATAATACATCATCAGAGCCAGTATAATAGGGGATGTTGTATATGCTATCTTAAAAAGTTCACTCTTGTTTCAAGTATTGTCTTCCCACCAGACTGTAAACTACTAACTGGAACCAGACACTGTATCTTCAATTCTTTTGAATAGTTGGCATAGTGGCCCTTACTTAGTAAATGTTTGATAAATAATTGTTAATTGCATGTATACAGAAGTAACCTAAGGAGGGACTGTAAGGTAATAGCTGAATATTAACAACTTCTTTTTGGCTTCCTCGGTTTTAAAAAAACAGCATCTAATTCCTCATAGCTAATCACTGTTTTTCCTATTTAAGTTTCTGTTTCAGAATTTACTACTCTGCACTTTATCTGAAATTTATGCTAAACTTGCTATTTTGTGCATTTAAGAACAAAAATTTAAACAATCTCCAGGAATGCAATTTTAGCAGATTACTTCGTGAAAAGCAGATGAAACCTTGATCTTCTTCAGACTGTGCAAAGGTGTTGTTATCACACTAATAATTTACACAGTCTCATTAAGTTGGCTTTTAACCTGATGTCCCAATGAGCAAAGTTCACTTTAGAATCTCTTTAATGAATACATCTTCAAGCTCTAGATATTTCAATGAGTGGTAATTAGCTTTAGATGAACAGAAATAATCCTCTTCACTCAAGGAATGAGTCTTCACCTTATAAAATTCCACCACATACCCAAGCATAAGTAGATTAATTTAAACTTCCTTTTCAATAAGCAATTAACAAAGCAAACCATAAACCCTCAAAATCAAAAAGGAGAATAACTATTCTTTTCAGAGATGAGGGCAAAATGAAATTAGGAAAAAAATACTAAAATATGTGTCCATTTCATATCAATCTGGTCACCATAATTTGAGATATTTAATCATACATCAAATGTGTGCACAGTGATATGCTGAGCACTGTGGGAAAAACAAGATGAATAAGACATGGACCCTGCCCTTAAGCACTTCACAATCAACTAAAGGTGACTTGCACAACAAATAATTGCTTAACATAGTTGTAATTATGCTGTAGTATAATTAGAGAGGTGATAGCTAAGACAATGTTCTTCACTAATAAAGGACACAGTATGACAGAGGAAATATTATTGGGGAGGGAAAAGCAAGGTGAACAGAAGAATAAGAAACTCTAATGCTCTAATGACTTTTGAACTGGGGTGGGGGTAGGGAAAGTAATATAGAGAAACAGGTTATACAAAAAAAATAGGGAAAGATGTCTGCTACTCTGCCCTAAATACACACACACACACACATGCGCGCGTACACACCTCCTTTTGTTCCTTTTTTCTCCTATTAAGTTTATAGGCACAACAGAAGATTTCAAACATCTAAGGCAGCAAGTACATAGACAAGGATATATCCAGTTGTCCCTGGGTCCTAGAAGGACTATAGATGATATCCACATCTGAACTCTCAGGAAGATGAGAAAGCCAAGGCTTCAAGCAAGCTTACCCATAGCACAGGCCAAAGCAGAAGGCAAATCAAAAAGATACTCTCCTGTTCAGCTTTAGACTGGATTCCCCAGAAGGAGACCCTGAGAATAAAATCCATGTGAAAGTTATTTACTAGAAAGCGTGTTCCTAGAAAAACACTGCAGAAGAGTAGGAAAGCAAGACTTAAAAAGAAAGAGGCTACATAAGGGTGCAATATTTAGCACAATCTGACAGATGGACCTTAGGTTGAAATCCACAGGGGACTCTGAAAACAGTACAGAAAACATGTAAGAAGTCTCAATTAGGGGACCAGGGGGCTGGAGTATTTATATTTCCACTTTTAGTTGTTGGTTAAGAGCTGCCCCCCAGTGGGAGGAAGGAGCTGAGAAGAGGCATTTCCAGTAGCCTGAGGACTGTTCTCCAACAGGTGATGGCTATCAGAAGTGAAATAACAATGAGGAAAGCATTAACAGTATCTTTAACTATTGTGAGTGATGAGAAGGACATCCAGCAGAGAGGGATTTACATAAAATGAAGAATCACAGTTTCTAGAGTCAGTCTTTCACCTAAACTTACTAAGTACCAGTTTTCATATGTATATTTTCTGTTTATTAAACTCTTGTTTTAAAGGGGCACTGATAAGAGGGTTGAAAATTCAAACTCAGATCATATTTCAAATGTTCCCAGGACAGTGGGGAGGTAGGAAACTATGTCAGTGAAGGCCATTCTATTTATTCATTTATCATTGATTCATTCAGAAAATATTTATTGAATGCATACTAAATGTCAAATACTCTTCTTAAAAATAATTGAGCATTGAACAAAATAGACAATATCCCTATCCTCTTGAATCTTACATTCTATTTATGAGACAGATAACAGACATACAGCTGCACTGATATATAGCACAATATCAGGGAATAGTACAATTAAAAAAAAAAAAGGTAAAGGATTTGAGTGTGATGCTGGGGTGCTATTTTTAATAGTGTGGTCAGAAAAGGCCTCTCTGATAAATAACATTTAGTGAAGGCCACAAGTAAAATGAAGGAGCAAGCCAAAGGTATATCTGAAGGAAAAGTCAGGCAAGGGGAATGGAAAGTCAAAAAAAAAAAAAAAAAAAAAGGCTTTGAACCAGAAGAATGGTGGCATGTTCAAGGAGCAGAAAGAAAACCAGAGAATCTAGAATGCAGTGAGTTAGAGGGAAAAGGTAGGAGATGAGTTACAGGAAGCAATGGGGTTAGAGGTAGGGGTTCTTAATGCACATTATTCCCTTTCATGGAACTCACAGTTTCTACCAAGCTCCATGTTATTACCTAATATCAAAATGGAAAGTGGTAATCATCATACTGAAATCAAAATGACTTCAGGGAAGATACAGCACTGAATTGAGCTTTACGATATTAGAATTTTTATATGCAAATATAGTAGAAGAAGCCATCACAAAATAAGGAACTATAGGGCAAACATAAGAGGCATAAAAATATTTAGGGTCAAGAGGGAAAAGGGTCAAATTTAGATTGGTTGAAGTGTGGAACACCATAAAAAGAATTCTGTATGCCATTCTAAAGGCCAGTTTCTCAATCCAAACAACAATGAGCATATAATAACAACTTTATGTCACTAGGAAACTATGATAACAATCTACCATAATAACTTGTATTAGTAAACTGCATAAAAGAAGGACTAATAACATATTCATTAGAAGGAAGTATTACATCAATGAAACTAGAACATCCCTCATACCATGCACAAAAATAAACTTAAAATGGCTTAAATTCTTAAACATAAGACACCATAAAATTCCTAGAAGAGAACTTAGGCAAAACATTTTGACATCAATCATACAACTGTTTTCTTAGGTCAATCTCCCAAAGTAATAGAAATAAATAAACTAATGGGACCTAATCAAATTTACAAGCTTTTGCACAGCAAAGGAAACCATTAAAAGAAAAAAAAAAAAGGACAACCTACAGAATGGGAAAAAATAATTTCAAACAATGCAGCCAACAAGGGCTTAATCTTCAAAATAAACAAAAAACTCACACAACAGCAAAAAAAAAAAAAAAAAGCCAATTGAAAAAATGGGCGGAAGACCTGAGTAGACATTTCTCCAAAGAAGACATACAGATGGCCAAAAGGCACATGAAAAAATGCTCAACATCACTAATTATTAGAGAAGTGCAAATCAAAACTACAATGAGGTAACACTTCACACTGGTCAGAATGGCCATCATTAGTTAAGTCTACAAATAACAAATGCTGGAGAGGGTATGGAGAAAAAGGAACCCTCCTACACTGTTGGTGGGAATATAAATTGGTACAACCACTATGGAAAAAAGTATGGAGGTACCTTAGAAGACCAAATACAGAACTATCATATGATCCAACAGTCCCACTCCTGGGCATATATCCAAACAAAACTTTTGTTGTAAAAGCTATGTTCATTTTAGCACTATTCACAATAGCCAAGACATGGAAAAAACCTAAATGTCCATCTACAGATGAATGGATTAAGAAGATGTGGTACATATATACTATGGAATACTACTCAGCCATAAAAAAAGACAAAATAATGCCATTTGCAGCAACATGGATGGAACTAGAGACTCTCATACTAAGTGAAGTAAGTCAGAGAAAGACAAATGCCATATGATATCACTTATATCTGGAATCTAAAATATGGCACAGATGAAACTATCTACAGAAAAGAAACAAACTTATGCTCATGAAGAACTTGTGGTTGCCAAGGGGGAGGAGGAGGGAGAGGGATGGACTGGAAGTTCGGGGTTAGTAGATGCAAACTATTGCATTTGGAATGGGTAAGCAATGAACTGCTGTATAGCACAGGGAACTATATCTAATCACTTGTGATGGAACATGATGGAGGATAATGTGAGAAAAAGAATGTATATCTATGTATACCTGGGTCACTTTGCTGAAATTGTCAGAACATTGTAAATCAACTATAATAAAAAAAAATTTAAGCAGGAATTATTGGTTAAATAAAACCACCACCAAGTTTTGCATATTTACTGCATTGTAACTGCTCTGTATATATGATTTGTTTTACAGATAAAGAAACTGAAGTACAGGAAAGCACGGGGTGGGGGGAAGCCTGGTTGTCACACAGTTAGTAGCTGGTAGAGCTTGAATTGTCTGACTCAATGTTATGTGGCTCCATAGCCTGCACTTGTAAAAGTTAAATCTATGGTCCTTATTAGATGGTTGGGAATTCATAACCAAACATACATATATAAAGAGAGTGAATAGTGGAGTTCCCGTCGTGGCTCAGTGGCTAACGAATCTGACTAGGAACTAAGGTTGCGGGTTCGATCCCTGGCCTTGCTCAGTGGGTTGGGGATCTGGCATTGCTGTGAGCTGTGGTGTAGGTCGCAGACACGGCTCAGATCCCACGTTGCTGTGGCTGTGATGTAGGCCAGTGGCTGCAGCTCCGATTGGACCCCTAGCCTGGGAATCTCCATATGCCTCGGGAGCGGCCCTAAAAAAGGCCAAAAAAAAGATCAAAAAAAAAAGAGAGAGAGAGCAAGTGAATAGTCTGTAGAGATTATTGGAGAAGCCTGAATTTGCTTTTGTTTGACTAAAAAATTACCACACGTTGAAAAGATGAAAGATCTGACTAAAGACTCAAGTTAAAAGAGATCTTCAGCTCCATTCACTAAGACCATGACGACACACAAAAAGGATCTTCACTTTAAGATTAAAAATTTTCTCACCCCTACCAGGTATGCCAGGCATAGAGAAGACATCAAAGAGGCCTGAGAAAAATCCATATATTTTTGTATAATTCTGTGGAGTTTTCCAAGAGCTTTCAATTTAAATGCCCACTCAACAGAGACTGGATCTTGACTCATTTAGCCCCAAGCACTAGATGAGTCCTATGGGAAGCAAACATGTGAGTGAATAGAACTTTGTTAATAAATCTGTTAAAATCATAGACTTGAGTCCACCAATACAGATTTACTTGGTAGCAATAATATGCCAGTTGCTGTTTTAAGGTCTAGGATCACAACAGTGAAAAATACAGACAGAAAATTCCTACCCTCATGAAACTAACATCCTTGTCAGGATCAGAAACAAAGGATGCAGAAAACAAACACATAAATAATTTAAATATATCAGTGAGCACTGGTGGTACACGCTGAAAAGAAAAATCAGTCCTGGAAGAGATGTAGGGGGTACTGGGGGAGATAAGAAAGGTCAAGTTAGCAATTTTATTTTTACTTTATTTTTATTTATTTATTTTTTTTTCCTTTCTTGGCTGCCCCTTGACATATGGGATTCCTGGGCCAGTGATCAGATCCAAACTGCAGTTATGGCAATGCTATATCCTTTAACTCACTGTGACAGGATGGGAATCAAACCTGCATCTGAGTGCTACAAAGATGCCACTGATCCTGTTGTGCCACAGTGGGAACACCAAGTTTAGCAATTTTTAATAGGATGATGACCGGGGAAAGCCTTGTTGAGAAAGGGATATTTGAACAAAGACCTAAGGAGGTAAGGAAGTGATCCATGCAGATAACTGAGTACAAGAACAAGAGTAAAGATGGAAGTTTGTCCTGTGAATCAAGGAACAGCACAGTCCAGTGTGTCTGGAAGAGAGTTAGCAAGAGAACATAAGGGATGAATTTAGAAAGACAACAGAGGCTCAACTCTACATAGGCTTGATTTGCAAAGGTAAAATTAGATTTTACCCTACACGAGATGGAAAGCCATCCACTAAGAGATCTGTCTATCTCATTTAACTCTAAAAACCACATGAGTTTGTTGTGAGGTAAGCATTAAAATGAACCCCATTTTATAGATGAGGAAAGAAAGGCTGGTAGAGATTAATAAATTACCGCAACTTCTAAAAAATGGCATCACCAAAATCCAAGGTCCATTCTTAATTCCCATGATTACTGCCTAAGCAAGGGTAGTAGTTTCTTTTTATCAGACAATGATATTTAGATGAAAAGAGCACATCATCCTACTCTACACAACACATACCACAAACACGAGTTCAGTTTGAGTAGTATTCTTGGATACATCAAGAAGAAAGAAGCTAGGATGATTAATTATCTAGAAAATATATTACATAAGAAAGAGTTGAGAGAATTAAGAATGCTTCAATTGAAGAAAATAAAGACCTGAGTGGGAAGAAATGATGTATCTGAAGAGTTATAGTGTGAGGAAAAAAGATGTATACAACCAGATGTTCTTCAGAGGGTAGAGCTTAGAGAGGGACAGATACTTCAATGCAACAGAGGAAAATTATCAGAGACCCATTCTCTCTGTATGAGCTCCTTGTTTGTGCTAAAACAGAACAAAAGATTATCCACAGGAATCATTGCACCGAGGATCCCCGCACAGACAAAGTTCCCTCCAACTCCAAGACCCCATGATCTGATTTTTGACACAGATTTCAAATAAGTTCAAAAGACAAGAGTTTTCAAATAAAAGTACCTGGTACAGTGTAGCAATGGGAAGTGTACACTGTGAAGTCTGAAAGACATCCATTCTGCCAGTTATTAGGTTCATAACCCTGAGTGAGTTACCTAACCTTTTCGATCTTCTAGTTCCTCATCTATAAAATGAGGACAACATTAGAACCTAACTGAGTTTTCCTTAGGAGTAAATGACATAGTATGTACAGGTAAAGGGTCCAGGACAAGGCCCTCTAAGCACTCAGTACACAGGAAGTACTGTCATTAGTTAGGTCTTAACTTCACTACGGCTCCTCCATGACCCAGTCCATCCTCCTCACAGCCGTTAAGTCTTATTTTTGCTTAGACTCATTCCTCATTCCATATCACTAAGGGATACAGTCTTAACTGCTTGGTTTGACCTGATACTCCAGGTGGAATCTAACCATTAAGATGCCTTCCTATCCCACTACAAGGAGGCCTCCTGCCAAATTGCTTGCAGTTTTTAAATCATCAAGCTGTGTCAAGCTTTGCTACATTGCTAACTCTACCTGAAATGTCCTCCCTTCTCCCAAACTAAGTAGTCACAAAGCTTACAGATACTGTCAAAGAAGATACAAAATTTCAGAGGCCAAAACAACTGAAAACCTACAATACCAGGAGCAAAAAGAATCGAGCAATTTCCAGGGCAGTGGGGTTAGGAATCCTTGGCAAGCATGAAATTATCCATACCATTTACACATTTCAGAACATCTGAGGAACGAGTGAAACCATGATGGTACTCACTGGGCTCAAACTGATCTAGCAATTAAATCCACCGTTCTACTGAGAAGGCACGGAAATGTGGAGACTTGCCTTTCTGTGTAATCGTCTGCAAATTTCCCAGGAGTTTTTAGTGAGCTATTCTCCTATTAAGCCAGCTGTCAAACAGCTAGATTAATAAAGGGAAAATGGAAATGAAGGGAGGCTGAAATAGATAATAGTTTTAAAAAGACAAACAAGTCTCTAAATTTTACATTAAGGGTGAAGATTTCTTCTGCATGTGGGATATTTCTATGGTTAAATATGTTGTACAGCATTATGTGATTTAAATGATTTGGTCTGGAGTTCCCGTCGTGGCGCAGTGGTTAACGAATCCGACTAGGAACCATAAGGTTGAGGGTTCGGTCCCTGTCCTCGCTCAGTGGGTTTGACGATCCGGCGCTGCCGTGAGCTGTGGGTGCAGGTTGCAGACGAGGCTCGGATCACGCGTTGTGTGGCTCTGGTGTAGGCTGGTGGCTACAGGTCCAATTAGACCCCTAGCCTGGGAATCTCCATATGCCGCGGGAGCGGCCCAAGAAATGGCAAAAAGACAAAAATAAGATAAGATAAGATAAGATAAGATAAGATAAGATAAAATGATTTGTCTCTGCCAGATAATACACACATCCATCTAGATGAAATTCCAAATCAGCACGGAGGTGTGGCAGACACTCATTATTTGCAGAATAAATAAAAGAATACATCAATCTAATCCAGAGAGTTCACTGCTAATGATAATTGAGTTTCAAAAATATCTTTTAGTACCTACTATGTACCAGACACATGCTAGGATCTAGCCATTTGGAACAATTTTTAAAGGCTTTGGAATTTAATGCTCATAAAACATGGAAACATCCATTGATCTTTCATATGGTTGTCCAGAATATAACAATAGTAATTGAAGATAAATTCAGAGTTCCTCCTCTCATGCAATGCAGGGAAATTATAGTTTGTATATTACAAGTTGACAGCATCATTTCTCATGTGCTTTGCAGGATGATTGGTTCATAGGATTAAAATAAGTCTAGTTCCTCTGATCTTAAAACAGAAATCATGTTCCCCATTATTAATAGAAGATTTGCCAACAAGCAGATGTAATTGCATTAGCACTTGTTTCTAAGGACCAATATTTTATAGATGAACTAGTTACAGCAAAAATCTTTCATTTCTTGAGTAAAGAAGTATCTTGGTTGAGGTCCAGCAAAGCTGCTTTTTTTCAAAATTCTCCTTAACATTTAAAAATTGTGAGAGGATTCTGTTAATATTCCACTTATAAGAAACAATTCCTAACCTGTAGAATGGTGGATGTCAGTATTTAAAAAGACGTTAGGATGATGCAGCAGACACCGTCAATACCCCAACCATATCCCCACAGGCCTCACCATTACAGTACTAGCCACATATCCAAAGGACTTGAGGGCATTTTGGGAGCTGGTGCTCCCTCTGTCAGTGGGTAGGCAACTGGAAGTGCCAGAGAAATCAACAAACATACCCTTCCTCCAAAGAGCAACACTTAACTAGTAACTAGCCCTTAGCGACAGTAGCTGGTATGTCCACAGCCTAGCTCTTGTTACTGGAAGTGACAGAATAACGGAGACTGGCTGATTTGATTCTACACTGACTCCTGGGCTTCCCCACTGGGATTAAGTTACCAGCTAGACAATGCACCCTTTACTGGGTACTTCCCTTCCCTGTCCTACATCCTCACTGCTCTTCAGGTGCTTCCTAAGATCATCTCCCAAATAAGCCACCATATTCAAGTTTATGATATGAATCCTTGTTTTAGGGCTTCTTCTTGGGTAACATTAACTAGGCAAAATTATTAGGCCCTTTGATATACATTATTTCACCCTGCTTTTACAAATATTGTTTCTATCCCTGCCTACCTTGTTTCTATTTCATCTCATTGCATAACTAAAAGCAACAGGACTTGTTTCTTTGCAAAGAAAGATAAATGAATATTTAAAGAAAATTATCAACAAAATTATTTACTCTAGAGCATTATTAGGCTAAACTCATAAAAATGAGAAATCATGAATTTGCAGGGGGCATTAGAAACAGAAGAGACTTAGGACAGGAGGCCAACATCAGTCAGATAACATTTTATTAAATGATACAGCCCAGAAATGAATGTAGTATAATTTAAAAACCAATAACCTGCTATTCAATATTCAAATTATATTTAATATTTTTCTATTATAAACAATGTTGAAATTAACATTCTTATGCATAGATATTTGCTTTTATCTCAGACTATTTTGAGGGATAAATTCCTATGGAATTTGTTGGATAAGAGAGAATTAAAGTATTTTTAAGATTTTGATTTACACAAAACTGGAATGTTGTACTTTCATTCCCGCCAGCAAAGAAATGTTTCAATTTTAACATATTTTTCATCAGTCTTGAACACTATTATTTTCATAATCCTTACAAAATACAATCATTGTTAAACATGTGTTCCTTAAACATTTTTTTCAATCACCTATTAAGTTATATTTTCGTGAATTGGCTATTCATGATTTCACCTCAAGTACGTATCTGTGGGAGTTCCCGTCGTGGCTCAGCAGAAACAAATCTGACTAGGATCCATGAGGATGCAGGCTCAATCCCTGGCCTTGCTCAGTGAGTTGAGGATCCGGCATTGCCGTGAGCTGTGATGTAGGTTACAGACGCAGCTCGGATTTGGCATTGCTGTGGCTCTGGCGTAGGGCGGCAGCTGCAGCTCTGATTCAGCCCTTAGCCTGGGAACCTCCATATGCTGCGGGTGTGGCTCTAAAAAGACAAAAGGCCAAAAAAGTATGTATCAGTGTGGTTTTGTACTTTTCATTGAATAGCTTTCACATCTTTTATTGTGTATCTCTAGAAAAAGATTTTTTTTAAAGATTGTATTAATTTAATGTAACCGTACCCTGTTACTAATTTAATGCTGATATAGTTAGTGTTAAAAACTTTATAAAGTCAAATACAGAATGAAATTTTAGACAAATTTAAAAAAAAATAATTTTAAGGAAGCATCCTTTAAATTTAGCTTAATAACACAGTTTTTGTTTGGTTGGGTTTGCATTGTTTTCAACTGTTTATTATCAATAATGAATGTTTGAGTGTTTCAGAGGCAGTAGAGATCTGCTATAAAGTCAGGTTACATGGATCCAAAGCCTAACCAACCATCTAATAAAAAATGATACAAATGAACTTATTTACAAAACAGAAAGAAATTCACAGACATAGAAAACAAATTTATGATTACCAAAGGGGAAGTGGGAGGATAAATTAAGAGTTTATTAAATTAGGGATTAAGAGATACATAGTTCTACATACAAAAGAGATAAACAACAAGGTCCTATGGGTATGGCAGAGAGACTTTCATTCAATATCTTGAAATAACCTATCATGAAATGAAATAACCCACCTTAAAATTCACTAATTCTTGCTTCTGACTGGTCAAATCCATTGTTGAAACCCTCTATCAAATCCTTCAGTTCTGTCATGGGCTCCACCTCTCAGATTTCTGCTTTTTTTGTTTTAATGGTTTCTATGTCTTTGTCAAAACTTATTGTGTTCATGCACTGTTTTCCTAATTCCATTTAGTTGTGTTTTCTTTTAGATCTTCTGGGTAGGCATTCTGATGATGTCTGAAACCAGGCTTGCTGCTAGGGTTCTTGGGAAATATGGTTCTGGTTTTGAAAGCTGAGTTAATCAACCTGGTGCCAGACCCCTGAAGACACCCTGGGTTCATGAGTGCCCTGGAGCCTAGGTTTGTAGGCACTGATGGGGAGTCTGAGGCTACAGGATCGTCACAGCCAAGGGAACTGGCCAGTGCTGGGATGGGCCAGAAATCTGGATTTGTGGAAGTCTGCTGGGATCCTGGAGCTGGAGAAGCTTACTGGAGGTCTGAGAGCCATTTTGGGCCACTGAACTGTCTGAGCCTGCTGGAACCAGTTAGCAGCACCTGGGTGGGCCAGAAGCCTGAGTTAACAGGAGCCCTCTGAATGCATGGAGCCATAGCAGCTGCCTGGACTACTGCAGTTGGCTGCTGGGCCATGGTTCATGAGAGCCCCACAGTACCCTAGTGCCATGGGAAGAGCCTGGGGCTACAGAAACTGTCTGGAACTGCTAGAGCCAACAAGTGCCAGAGTGAGCCAGGGGCCTTGATTCATAGGAGCCCACCTGTAGCCTGGTGTCATTGCTACAGGAGCCTCTTGGGGCTGCTGGAGCCAGCAAGTACTAGGTTAAAGGAGTTCCTGGGAGCCTGGCCAGGAGGCTGGTGCCATAAACACCATTTGAGGCCATGGGAACTTCCTGAGGCCACTGAAACCAGCAGTTCCTGCATTCCTGGGAGCCCATGGAGAGGCCAGGACCATGGGATGTGTCTCTGGGCTGGGCTGCTCTGGTTTGTGAGAGGGTTAAAGGGGGGTAGTGTGCACAGACATCAGCACAAGGAGACAAGGGTAGAATCTATTTTTCCCACTCTCCTCAATGTATCCTTTCTTATTTCTGTGCTTCATCCAGGTTCTGTAATCTAATCATTTACCTGGACTTCTCAGCTCCTGTGAAGTTATTTCATGTATAGCCAGTTATTCAAAATGATGTTTCTGGGAGGACATGAACAGTAGAAATTCCTATGCCACCATTTTGCTGACATCTCCAATCAGAAGTTATTAGTACTTTGATTAGGATTTTTAATCTATATCCACAAATGAGATTAACCTCTATTTTCTTTTTTCGTGTTATCTGCATTCAGTTTTTATATCAGAGTTATGCTATTTTCTTGAAATTAGTTAGAAAGGTTTCCTGCTATTTCACTCCTTTGAAAATAGGTACTTATCATGAAAATTACCTACTTTGAAAGTTTAAAAGTACTTGACTTTAATCCTACCTGAATTTATTTCATTAAAGATAATTCTTTGACAAAATTTTAACTTATTTCAAAGTTATGAGTCCATTCAACTTTTCAATTTCTAATTGGATCAATTTAGGTAATTTATGCTATAGAAATAGAAATTTATAAGCCCAAATTCTTTTCAACTAGAAATTATAAATGAAATAACAGGTTATAGTCTTCAGTTAGTATAGGTGCTTCAAGTACAGCTAGCCATCACTTCTCATTAAATTGATGAGGCAACTTTATTCTTACAGTTATTCAGGCCAAAATCATTGAAGACATACTTAATTCCTCTCTCTGACATCTTATCCATCAACAAATCCAACTATTTCTCACTATCTCCATTGGTCCCCCAAATTCCAAGCTATCATTATCTGAAATATTTCACTGAAGATCTTTTGAAGATCTTTCTACTTTTTCTCTTACCTCTTCTAGTGGAGGCTATGGTATACCACCCAGATAGCTCCATCAGAACAAAGGCCCTCATGTCTCTAGCTGCCAGTTTTGTTGGCTACTAACAGCTTATATCTGACTCCCTTCCTAGAAACTTCTCTCAGCTTAAAAAGAGCTTCCTCACTCCAAGTTACCCTTCCCAATGGTAGCCAATAGCCAATGATTAGTCAGTGTTTGAGACCTGGTCACCTTGCTTCAATTTAGGATAACTCTGAAAGGTCATCTAAGCTCCAGGGCTCATATACATTAACTGAGAACTTTCTGGTAACCACTTTGCAATTCAACTCATCACCTGCCTTCTTGTGTTCTTACTTCCTCATAGGTTTTGTTCCTGAGAGTGTTCCTCCTTATAAAATTTCCTATATGCAAATTCTCCATTCCAGAATAGGCATCCTAGGGCCACTGACCTAAGATAGTTGGCACGAGGAGTATTCTGAAGAAAGCAAACTATAAAATGGAATTTTTGAGTTGCAGCATCCACAGCCAGCTGGCAATGAGAACACCAATACTAGAGGTGAGTACTGATAATAACTCCTAGTGTGCTGTAATAGTGCAATTATTAAAACTTTCACCTGTAGTCAACTGGTATGAAAAACTGATGAGAGGGAATACACTGGCAGTCATACAAGAGGTTCTGAGGAAATAATAATTAGAAGAACAAAAGGTGTGAATGAATGTTGCTAAGTGCAATCGAAGCTTTGAAGAAAGACAATGCAAAGCTCAGAGTGATTAATCGAATTAGGCAAACTGTGAAAGTCAGAAGAACTCCTTAGCAATATATAAAGACGTTCTCATCTCCTGCATCCAAAAGGCAGAAACTCTTGAGGATCAAGTCCGGGACTTAATTATATAAGAATCACAGTACTTCAGTGAAGGCTGAATCCCCTCCTGCGGCAGAGAGGGAGAGAGAGAAAGGCCACCTGCAATAGGAACTCTCCTAGAGGCTTGGCATTGAAAGGAAAGAAGGAAGAAGCAAGTGGTAGAAAGCAAGGGCTCTAGAGAAACAAATGAGAAGAACAAAATCAGAAGTACACTAACTCCACCCCTACCCCAAACACAACATCAATTTTTTAAAATTGAAGTAGAGTTCATTTACAAAATTACATTAGTTTCAGGATACTAATCATATCAATATAGCATAATGATTCAATATTTTCATATCATATTCCATAAAAAGTTATTATAAGAAAATGGCTGTAACTCCCTGTGCTATATAATATATCCTTGTTGTTTATCTGTTTTATATGTAGTACTTTATATATCTCTTAATCTCCTATCCCTAATTTGCCCCTCCCAGCTTCCCTCTCCTCCTTGGTATCCATAGGTTTATTTTCCATGTCTGTGGGTCTGTTTGTATTTTGCATATACATTCATTTGTATTACTAAATACTTCTTTAAATGCACATTACTACAAGAGCACCGAAACTAAGAAATCTGCAAGCCACTTAAGCCCTCTACTCTGCCTACAAAGAATCCTCTATCATTGCTGGTCCAAGAAAATAGAAATATTTCAGAAATGAAAAGAAAACCACAAGCAATAATCATACACATCCATAAGAAGCAGAAAACAGAAAGTGTGAAAATGGTACTCTGTCAGAGAATTTCCATATACTTAGGAGATACATGCTGAAACCTTAGGATGTCATGATATCTGCAATTTAATTTCAAATTACCCAGCAAATACATACACATACAGAGAAAGGGTATGCAACACTGGCAAAATATTAACAATTGGACAATATTATGTAACAATATTACCTAATCTAAGAACATATGCATGGTTTTTGTACTGTTCTTTTAACTTTTTTTAATAGAGTTGGAGGGAAATCCGAACTTGAAGTGCAGAGGCTAAAAATTCTATGTGGTTTTTCTAGAAACTTCTGATGCAAGGAAACATTCAGGTCTCCAGAGAACAATGAGGAACCAGTGCATTATGGGTACAGAAAGCAAACCATGGGATGTACAAGGTGAAACCCAGACCAGACCAGTACTGAGCCATTTTTTTTCAGCCAGACATAAAGATTTTCACCAATTTCTTTGTGAAAACAGAAATGACATTACATAGTTGAACCCCAATACATATTATTTAGGACTTAGTGTATATAATTATGCTAAACTCTAGATATTTTCATGTATTATAATTACACTAAATATCGTTAAGTAATTTATCCTGTCATGATCCATTGATAGGAAGTTATTTTTTTGGTTGACTTTATAAATTCTAAATTATTAAATGTCTCTAAGGATTGTTAGGGTGAGATTTCAGGATAGAGTAGACCCTAAATGAAAATTCCCATCAAAATTACTGCCATCAACACATGGGAACTTGTGGTATTGAAACTGCTCTTCATCTTGGCTGAATTAATGTCAGTATCTTAGTTTTGCTATTGTATTATTATTTTGGAAGATATTATTGGGGGGAACTAGGGGAAATGTGCCTAGGATCTCTCTGTATCATTTCTTACAACTTTGTGTCAATCTGTAATTATAGCAAATAGTAAGTGTAATTAAATAAAAGTTACTGCCTTGAGCAGGAAGACCAGATAAACAGCTTCCCACTCACTAGTACTGAGACTTTCAGCAAGTTACTCGACTCCTCTATTTCTTCATTTACAAAATATAAATAATAATAATAGCACCTACATTTCAAGGTTGTTGAAAGGATTAAACATAAAATGTTTAGAGTGCTGCACTGCATAGAGTAAACCTCAATAACTGCCTTTTATTAAACATGGTTGTGCCACATCTTATACACACACACACATAATCCTCTGAAAAAGTAACTATCAAAACCAAAACACCTTTCTAACTGTTTTAAGGACTTAAATAATATTTTAAGCCTGTTGAGCTAACAAGATGTGATCCAATAATTTAGAAATAAACTTCACACATCACATAAACTTGTAGTTTAGAACCAGTTGACAAATATAAATATCCAGGTCTTCTTTTCTCTTCTTTTCCTTTCCATTTCTTTTCTTTTCCCTTTGTTTCTAATTTTTTAATTTTTATATCCTGAAACATTTTTCTATATTCACATATAAGTCTTGTTTTTCTAACTGTAATGAGACTGTATTAAAAACATCCTCATGTCTGACCAAACCACAGATGAGTAACTTTAAGATCTTTTAGAATATTATAAGAAATATAACTGCCAAGGACACATCAAAAACTTGTGAAAAGTTCAATACTCATAGATTATCCGCAATTAATAAGAAATGATGTGAAGCTTTCTTGCTTAGTCAACTTAGACCAAATATCCAAAGCCCATTTCAGTCATAACTCTGAAGAAAATTTGTTGTATCATCCATCAGTGTGGTTAAATGTTTTTAGCAGTCCATTATAAGTGTATTCATGCAAGTGTTTCCTCCTTATTCTGCAAGTCTAGAAATCACTCATCTGATTAGTTAATTCAATTTACCAAGGACAACATAACTTGCATGCAAACATTTGATAATGATTTTTGACTTTGCTCTTGTATAGCAGAGACTGTGACAATTTAATTTGGACAGTAGTTAGGACAATACAACTTGCATTCAGGAAGTTAATAAAAAATTTAATTGTGTTCCTGGCTGACGCTCCCCAGGATAAGTTAGTTGGAGATGCAGAGAAAAGTCTGATGAGACATGGAACTGTGTTACTGTAAGTTATAAAATAAATCTCATGAGAAAAAGGAATGTCAAGTATATGTGGATATTAATAGCATTTTACATTTGTATCTATTTCAGCTTGCAAAGTACCATTGCACTAATTCAATGGAACACACACTCAAGACACTGTTACAGACAGTCTGGGGGAGGTGGGGAATGAATATACACCCACAAAGAGCTTACATTCCAGTGGAAGATATGATCTGTTTGACCCAAAGATATAGAATATTTTGGAGATGAAAATTGTTGTAAGGATTGCTGTAGGAATAGAGATGTAATCTATTCAGAGGATTTAGGGAAGGCTTCAATGAACTGGTGGCATGTGAGTTTGGGCCTTAAAAAAATAAAACATTATTTGGTTAACACCAAACATTATGAGATAACCATAGCAGTCACTATTTTGTTCTTTCATAGTTTAAGAAATTGGGGCTGAAAGGGGCTTAAAGGATTCTCTCATCCAAGGTCATACAACTGATAAATGTCTGCTGGGACATGAAAGCAGGTTTTCTGATTCCCAAGTCCAGTGTTGATTCAGTATAGAGCCCTACAAGACAGAGCTTTATTTTAGGCAAGAGAACATATGTTCTTTCAGGGTAATGTAAAAAAAGACTACTATTCCTGCTATGATAATAAATGCACCTGTCCTTTGTACACCATATGAAAGTAAATGCTCTCATTCTCTAAGTATTAATGTTATTTCACACCTTAAATATGGAAAATTCCTGTAGTATTTTAAATATAAGGACTGGGGAAATCAGATCCTTGCTTAGAGATTAAGAAACCTATTAGAAAAGAGTAAAAAAACAACTCCATCATGATAATTAAATCGAGACCGGAGTATGCAGTGAGGGCAATGTCTTTGTGCCCCAGAGGATAGAACAAGAAGACAACAGGATTAAGCTTCACTGGCTATAAGATAAATTCTTCCCAATGGAAATTACTACTCAAGGTAATAATAATAATACATGTGAGGCTTACTCTATGTCAAGCACTATTTGAAGCACCTCATGCCTACTTAATTCTCAAACCACTCCATGACATAGGTAATTTTATTACCATCACTTGTGGACAATGAATCTGAGCCACAAGAAAACTTAGCCAAAGTCACGTGAAGAATTAGAGCTTGGACTCAAATTCTGCCCGGCTATAGAATCCTTGCTCTTAACAACTCCGTTCTAATATTGGTCAAAAATGAGACTGCATGCTCTCTTTTTATAGAGGGCTTTTAAGATACAATGTGAGTTCATGTTCTAGAAAGCAGCAGGGTACTGTGCCATCTAAGAACACAAACTCCAGCATCAGGCAGATCAGGCTTTAAGACATTCTTCAGTCATGTCCTATCTTTCTAAACCTGGGCAAATTCTCTTAGAACTTTAATTTCCTTCTTTCAAAGGGAGATAGCAATAATTATTTTGAGATAGGAACATAAGCAGCTCAGTGTAAGAAAGGTACTGAACTTGAATGTACACAGATTCAAAGACTCAAATTATGCCTGAGCCACTACCAGCCTTGTGAAAGAGGGCAATTGCTCCATCAATCAGAAAATATTTATAGAGCTGTATACATAAGGCTCTATTACAAGTACTTTGGGATTCAGAAGTAAAAAAAAAAAAAAAAAAAAAAGACCTTGTTCCTTACTCTCCGAAAGCAAATTATTTCAAACTTGTTCATTTTCCTTAAGGATTCAACCAAGTCCCCAGAGGAGGTACCTTCTGGCATTAACATTCAAAGAACTTGAATAACTATATCATAGTGCTTCTGATTCTTTGCTAAATACAAATTTTGTGTATAATTCCTCCTTTGATACACAGAGGGGATATATGCAGAAAGAAGAGTTCAAACTTTGAGCTTTGTCTCACTGTGTACTATCTCCAGTTGCCATAACCAGCTGTTCCATACATTCTCTCCGTGGGGCACATTTTTCTGGAATGTAAATTAATACATGATGCCACTGCTGAGCCACTGCAAAGACAGCAGAATCAACATGATTTACAGAAACTTGGGGGGAAATGCTGTCTTTTCTTCTCGTTCTCGGAGATGAGCTCAGTGACAATTCCCAACAATTCAAACAGAAACTGAGGAAACAATTTCTACATCTTGAATGTGTTTCCATCCCTTTGGCTGACAGGAACTGCTAATACTACTGCATGCTACATGAGTATTCAGAAATGCAGTCCAGAAATAGTAATTAACAGCATCGACTTTGGGATCAGTTTGACAAGCATATAGTTAGAAACAAATATAGAGAGATATACATCCTACCTCTAGCATGTACAAGTTGGGAAACGCGAACTCTCACAATCCCAACTTCCCCTTTATATAAAGTAAAAATTATCACTTATCTCCTAAAGTTACCAAATGAGGTAAGACATATAAAACATTTTGAATATATATATATATGTGTGTATATATATATGGCACTTTATTTAATGACCAGTAATTAATTCGTGACTAATAATCCACCAAGTTTATCTTCATCCTTAGCTATTAAAAATAACTACATATATGTGGGAAGAAAAAAAATGAACTCGCTTTAGTACGAGGAAAAATACTGTCTATAGCTATTTTATTCAAAAGCACATAGGAAACAGTACTTTAGGAAAACAAAAAGTAAACAACTTTTCCAAGTTCCTAATTAGGCAGATCAGTACTTTAGGAAAACAAAAAGTAAACAACTTCCAAGTTCCTAATTAGGCAGATCAGTATTTAATACATGCCATTAAGATATTTTTCAATCTAGTACTCAAATCCCATCAAAATGGCAAACCATATTACAAGTTATACACATAAGAGTTTTAATATATCTTTTCATGAACTTACTAGTCAAATTGAAATATAGGCATTCTCACAGGAGAAGTATATATATAATTTCTAAGTAATGCTCTATGTTGCTAGAAAATTTTTCAGCCCTTTGTCAGCACTTGAATCCCTTATTTCATAATCATATGTATAGGAATGCTTTCAATTGTACAGAAAACCAAAAACAAGCAAAGCAAAGCAAATAGTATATGAGAGCTCTAGAATTCAATATATGTGAGCAAATCATTAAGAAAATACTTCACGTCACCAGTCAGGCCCTATTCACCATAAGCAGGTCAATAGGAAAGTAAATTAACTTACAGTGAACAAGAACTTCCTTGGACTCCATGAAAACGTTTAGAAGGGTGGGGTGAACTTATACTTCTTCTAAACACAGATATCTGCTACGAGCTGATAGAATCCGCAGCTCTGTCTCTTGCTCGCACCAGCTCACCACACATATGACCACAGACACTCCTTCCTAACAGCTGACCTTTAATCCTGTCTTTAGGTGAAGAATATCTTTTCAAAAATATGTACTACATAATACTGAGATCACCAAGAGGAAAATTATTTTTAAAAATCATTCCCTGCTCTATCACCCTACACATTCCTCCAAGGCTTAAGTCAGGAATTGAACTATATAATTTGCTTTCACACCCATTGCTCCATGGAATATATTAAGGCTACCCAAGACAGTCCTCTTTGAACTGGAAGATGTGCATTCTGAGATGTAACACAAATGTCAAAGCCATGTGGGTGCCACTGAGGACAAACCATTAATGTTATAAAGGCACCTGATGCAAACAGGGTATATTACGTCCAGGAAATAAACAAATACTATCTAATCCAGGCTCTTCCACAACACTAAAAGCTAGAGCCAGTGGCTGGCAATCATAGACCTTCCAAAGATACCCCCTAGCTGCTGGTTCCCCCTACAATATCATATAGGACATGAAAAAGGGTATCTTCGTCTAACTCTTGGCCACAACTTTTCCTCACAGAAAATATTTTTAATTCTAAAAAAATCACTAGCTCTATGTTTTAATGTCACAAGGTATCAAGTTTTCTGCTTATTAGTCTTATCAGTTACAAATTCTATTTGTGCAGTAATTACATAAAAGAAGGTAAACATTATTTCCTACGACTATTTGTCTCATCAAAACATAAAAGTACTACATTTGATGTTTCATAAAATATTATCCCTGGGATTTTTACACACATCAGAAATCCTCATCTAAGTATTTACCAACAACTAATATTCATTCGACACAAATTTAGTGAGGCTACCAAGTGTCAGGCACTGTGCTAGATTCTAGAGATACAAAAACACATGGAGACACCTCTTTGTGAAAAAGTTACCATATATACTGGTTCTTCCAGTGATATACTATAATGTTACTGCATTCAAATTCTCCCTCAATTTTCACTTTTCACAAATCTCTGCATTCAAGTGAATTCCATACTATTTTATTTCATGAAAGTAAATTCTGGTCAACTATATTTGAATATAGGAATACTTAAAGGTGACTATGGGAAAGTCTATCACGACAAGTTAACGATACATCAAATGGGATTTCCACATTGAAAGCCAGTTCCTTTCCACAAAACCTGCTGAGGATAATCCTAATAATAACTCAATTTATAGGAGGCCAGAATTGTTGGAGCTCCCGTTGCACCACAGTGAGTTAAGAATTGACAGCAGTGGCTTGGGTCACTGTGGAGGCACAGGTTTGATCCCTGTGGGTTAAAGGATCTGGTGCTGCCACAGCAGTTGGTAGATCACAGCTACAGCTCAGATTCAGTTCCTGGCCTGGAAACTTCCACATGCGGTGGGTGTGGCCATAAAAAAAAAATTATAGGAGTCCAGAATTGTTACGAAACTTGTAAATCCTCCATATCTCTAATCAGAAGTTAAGGAGATCTCCTAATGCAGCAGCCACAAACTCAAAATTATGATGGGAGTCCCAGGTAAAAAAGTAAACGAGTAATACAAACTAGGAGTTAGAAAAGTCACATGACCTTCTTGGATTCTCCTCTATGTTCCCAGAGCATATTTAGGTAAAAATAAGTATTTCTTCTCTATAAGGAAAGCATAGTGTGAATGTAAATGCAGGAAACGTATACTGTGCCTCAGTGTAAGAGCTACTGATGGGAGTTCTGGGGACTATGATCTACTGAAGCAAGCACAGCCACCCACTTAAAGGAAGCAGTAACTGTGGACATGTACGGATGTGAGCCAAGTGTTGTCATTGCTAGATTTATTTTTTAAGAGAAGCCAGGAATTTAGATGTTTGTGTGAAATCTCTTAATTTTTAATGTCAGCTCAATAGCTTTTTTAAAAAAATTGTGAGAGTTCCCATCATGGCTCTTTGGTTAACGAACCTGACTAGTGTCCATAAGGATGCGAGTTCAATCCCTGGCCTCACTGCGTGGGTTAAGGATCTGGCACTGCCATGAGCTGTGGTGTAGGTCACAGACATGGCTTGGATCTGGCACTGCCATGGCTGTGGTGCAGGCTGGCAGCTGTTACTCCAATTCGACCCCTAGCCTGGGAACCTCCACATGCTGCGGGTGTGGCACTAAAAAGAGAAAAAAAAAAATTGTGGACTTGGCCCCTTCAACATAAAAAAAAGGGTATTCATGAAAAACAGCTAAAATCATACTCAATGAAAGATTTCCCTCTAAGAGCAAAAATGTGCAAACAAACCAATGTCCATCAACTGATGAATGGATAAACAATACATAATATACCCATACAATGAACTCTTATTTTGCAATAAGAAAGAATAAATAGGAGATCCTGCTGAGTAGCATTGAGAACTAAGTCTAGATACTCATATTGCAACAGAACAAAGTGTGGGGGAAAAAATGTATACATGTAAGAGTAACTTGATGCCCATGCTATACAGTGGGAAAAATAAAATAAAAAGAATAAAGTATTCATACACGCTACAATGTGTATGAACCTTGAAAACATTATGCTAAGCGAAAGAAGCCAGTCACAAAAGACCACTTACTGTATGATTCCACTTATCTGAAATATCCAGAATAGGCAAATCTACAGAAAGTAATTAGTAGTTGTCAAGATGATGGAGAGAGACATACGAGGATTTCTTTCTGGGATGATGAAAATATTCTAGAATTAGACAGTGATGATGGCTGTACAACTCTGAGAATATAAATAAAAATCACTGAATTGTTCTTTTTTTTTTTTTTTTTTTGCCGCATCTGCAGCATATAGAAGTTCCCAGGCTAAGGGTCAAGTCAGAGCTGCAGCTGCTGACCTACACCACAGCCACAGCAACTCGGGATCCAAGCCAAGTCTGTGACCTACACCACAGCTCACAGTAATGCCAGATCCTTAACCCACTGAGAGAAGCCAGTGATCAAATCCACGTCCTCATAGTTACTAGTCGGGTTTGTTACCACTGAGCTACAATAGGAACTCCTGAGTTGTACGTTTTAAAAGGTATTCTGTATGGCATATGAAATATATCTCAATAAAGTAGTTATTTAAAATATAGATCCATCCCACCCACTTTGCATCCTGTGCCTAAAAGGAATTCTAAACCAAAATGGCTTTTACAAACATTTAAAAGGATCTTCTGCAAAAATTAGAATTCAGTAAGTAGAGTGTCCGATTCTCTAAACTCAACCAGTATGCATATCCTGTTTCAGCATTTCAAATAAAATTCAGTACTTAAAATTTTAGTAATAACAATGTTTTATAAAAAGAATACTTTAAGATAGAAATAACTCCTTTCTGCCTACTGAATAAAGTCCTCTCTCTTTTTACCCACGATCTGAAGCTAACTGATCTTTCCAATCTTATAGCTTGTAAGTTCCTTATACAATCTTCACACTTCAGCCAAGTTAGATGCACTCTGTGCCTTGAAAACCCCTCATGCTTTCTTAAATATGCTACTTCTACGTGGGATTCCCTTCTCCCAAATCTGAATTCTACCGAACCTTCAGTGTTTATAATGCTACCTCCTCTAGAAGGCTTTCCTGGTTCTCTCTCTTCAGTCAGGGGTCAGGCTGAAGTAAACTTTCTCTTAGTACTTTTATCTCTCTGAAAAGACGTCTCATTAATGCTTCTCTGGGGTTTAGTGCACTTATCTTTTTTTCCCTTTCTAAACAGTGACTCCCATAATTATAACATGTACGAAAAAATTCCAACATGGTGCCAAGTACATCAGCTCTAAGGTGCACAACAACCCTAAAAGAGAAGTACTATCATTCCTGTTTCCGCCCCCTACCGCTGTACAGCATGGGGATCACGTTGTTCTTACATGTACACATTTGCTTTTCCCCACCCTTTGTTCTGTTGCAATATGAGTATCTAGACATAGTTCTCAATGCTACTCAGCAGGATCTCCTTGTAAATCTATTCTAAGTTGTGTCTGACAACTCCAAGCTCCCGATACCTCCCACTCCCTCTATTATTCCTCTTTTAAAGATGAAGAAACTGAGGTTTAAAGAGGGGAAAATCACTGGTTTGAGGTCCACCAATAAGTGAAAGAGCTTAGATTTGACACTAGTCCATCTTTGGTAGCATCTTTGTTTCCCCACAGTGTTTAAGGCAAGGCATTGCATATAACAGGTCTTCAAAGATGACTCATTACACAATTAATTGGAACTAACATCAAAAATATTAGTCACTCATCCTGAGCATAGGCTTTGATTCAAGCTTGCCTTGGTTCAAATTTCAGCTCCTCATTTATACACCAAACTGAGGTAAATTATTGAATCAATCTCAATGTCCTCACTTGCAACATGAAGATTATACTATTTGGGTAACTGGATTTCTGTGAGGACTAAATGAGGCAAGAAATGTTAAATTCTTGGCACATAGTAAGAGCTTCACAGATGTCAGTTTTCTTTCTTTTCACACTACTTCCCCCATGCCCCACCGCTTATGAGATAAACTTGTACTCTGAGGTCAACACATCTATTATAGTCCTACAGCTCTTTAGCTTTCTGACTTTATCATAAATAACTTACTGCCCAAGTTTGAGTTTCAAATTTTGCATCTATAAAAATATGGACAACAAAACTCTCTGTTGTCTACAAGGAACCTTGAGAAATCAATGAGTTAACCTCACTTTCAAACAATATTTTAGCAGCAAAGCCTGATAGGGTTATTTTATTTTACCGATTTATTTTGTCTTTTGTCTTTTTAGGGCCACACCTGTGGCATATGGAAGTTCGCAGGCTGGGGTTAAATTAGAGCTACAGCTGCCAACCTATACCACAGCCACAGCCACACCAGACCCAAGCCTCATCTGCGACTTATACCACAGCTCACGGCAATTCGAGATCCTTAACCCACTGAGAGAAGCCAGGGATCAAACCCACATCCTCATGGATACTATTTGGGTTCATTAACCACTGAGCCACGATGGGAATGCCCTGATAGGGTTATTTTATAGAAGCCCAGGATGTGCTTGAGTTGGGGGAAAGGGATGAGGGCTGTAGCCCACACTAAAGCACACCATTGTGTTCCAAATCATTTCTTTGCTCATCAGTGGAGGTGCAGCTGAAAGGGTTTCATAAAAAGGGAGTGGGAGAGTTATTTCCTCTTAAACTTTATAAAACTTTAGAGAGAAAAAAATTATAAGGAAAACCACCAATGATTTCTTTCAGAACAAACTTGTGGGAAAGGAATTTCCAATCGAATGATACAAAGCAGAAATCCAAAAGTGATCTGCATCTCTCACACAAGATCCAACCGCAATAAAAACAAATAACAATAATATTTTAGCCTATTCCCATCAGTACATCATTCTCCATGCCTTCATTCCTAAAATCCCACATAGGCAATCTGTGCTAAGGCTATTAAAGCGGTGGCTTTAAAAAGCTCTCCCGACCACCACCACCACTGAGGCCAGAAAGGATTTTTGAAAGAGAAGACAAAGAAAGAAAGAGAGGCATTGAAACAGCAGGTGCTCTGAACAGCTGTGGTGAGAGAACTAAACGCCTCGTCAGGATGATCCTAGGAACTAGCAAAATTTCAAACCCCTGTTGAAGTAGACACAGTCACTCTCTTCCAAGATAATAGTTCCTCTTTATTCTACTCCACAGTCCAGGGTGACAGGTTCAGTTCTAATAGGCTCTGAGATGTCAGAATTCACCCCTGAGGAAAAGGAGTCTTTTAAGTGAGGACCCTTTTGTATGTATTTTCTTTGAGAAACAAACAGAAATTTTGTTGATTACTGACAATTTCACATTTAAATTCTGTGATTCATAGACCTGGATATGCCTTGAAATTGTGAAAGAACCATAGGCTTTGGAATCTGAAAAATCTCCTCTACCACTTTCTAATTCTTTGATTTCAGGCTTGTAATAATAATTCTTATATACCTCCTGCCATTCTAACCACTTTAATATGTTAACTGTTTAACCCTCATAATAACACTATGTGTAGGTATTATTATTTATCGCAGTTTGAAGAGGACAAAAGTGAAATTTAGAGAGATGAATAAGCTTGACCAAACCTCACAACTAATAAGTGACAGAACTAGGATTTTTTTTTTGTCTTTTGTCTTTTTTGTTGTCGTTGTTGCTATTTCTTGGGCCGCTCCCGCGCCATATGGAGGTTCCCAGGCTAAGGGTCGAATCAGAGCTGTAGCCACCGGCCTACGCCAGAGCCACAGCAACGCGGGATCCGAGCCGCGTCTGCAACCTACACCACAGCTCACGGCAACGCCGGATCGTTAACCCACTGAGCAAGGGCAGGGACGGAACCCGCAACCTCATGGTTCCTAGTCGGATTCGTTAACCACTGCGCCACGACGGGAACTCCGGATTTTTTTATATTCATTTTTATTTTTACCTAATTCACCTAAATATTTTTTCCAGTTTTTATTGAGGTATTATTGACATATATGTATGTTTATACCACACAGTGATTTGTTACATGTATGTTGTGACATGATTACTAAAATAAGGTTAACCTCCCATTCCCTCACAAATTATTATTATTATTTGGTGGTGATGACCTTTAATATTCAATCTCTTAACTTTCTGTTATATTATCTTTAATTTTTTTAGAACTAGGATTTGAAGGCAGGGCCCCTAGGTCCAGAAACAACACTCCCATCTCAACTCATTACACTGACTTTTAATGTGCTTTCTCTGATTTTCTTCTCATTGCTCTTTCTTCAACCATAAAATAGAATGAATTCATAGTGACAACGTGAAGATTAAATACGATAACATATGGGATGCCTAGTTCCTGCCACATAATAGATACATGATAAATAATAAATATAAATATAAATTATGAAGAATATTAACACAGATCATCCTGTAGGACCTGAAATTAAAGCAGCCCCATTATTTCTCCTAGAATTTTACATATATACATATGCATATGTGTGTGTGTGTGTGTGTATAGAGAGAGAGCAAAGAGAGAGACAGATGAATCTCCTGTCAATGTCTAGAAAATATATAATTTCATGATACCTGGAAAACAATATAAAGAAGAGGAATTCTAGTATCAATTACTCTGCAGCCCGTGTAAATGACTGAACGTTAACAAATATTACAACCACTTTATGTTTTAACTGTTCTGAGTTATAAGTCATAAAATAAGAAAGACGTAAGAATACTTAAGGATCATTTACTTCAAATTACAAGCCATTGTGGAAATATATTCTACAGCATCCCTGGCCTATACTTTTCAAAATGCTATTTTCATACTTTCATCTTCATTATGATATGCATCCCATTGTTACACAGTCTTAGTTTTCAGAAAGCAATATCCACTTTTGAAATAAAGTAAGCTGGAGTTCCCACTGTGGCTCAGTGGGTTCAAACCCGAATAGTACCCTTGAGGATGCAGGTTCGATCACTGCTCCCCTCAGTGGGTTAAGGATCTGGCGTTGCCGTGAGCTGTGGTACAGGTGGCAGACGCAGCTCGGATCCCGTGTTGCTATAGCTCTGGTGTAGGCTGGCGGCTATAGCTCCAATTTGACCCCTAGCCTGGGAACTTCCACATGTTGCAGGTGTGGCCCTAGAAAGAAAAAAGGGGGGGGGGGCTAGGAAAAAAAGAAAAAGAAATAAAGTAAGCTTAATTTTATCTTGAAATTTTTATTTATTTATTTTTTTTTTTAGGACCGCCCGGTGGCATATGATATGCATCCCATTGTTACACAGTCTTAGTTTTCAGAAAGCAATATCCAGCCACAACATTCCCAGACCTAAGGACCTACAGCACAGCTCCTGGCAATGCCGGATCCTTAACCCACTGAGTGGGGCCAGGGATCAAACCTGCATCTTCATGGATAGTAATTGGGTTCTTAACCCACTGATCCACAGAGGGAACTCCCTAAAATTTTTTAAATAATTAAAGTGGCCATTCCATACTACTGCTCTAGTTTGAAATATTTAATATCCAATTTAAAAACTGACACTCAATCCACATTTAAAATTCTCCCTAATGTCTTGCTCCCACTTTGTTCACTCTCTTGCATGATGTGTCTTTTATTCTTCATTAAATTCTGAGATCATTTCAAAGGAGGGAGCTTATCTTCTCATTCACCCTTATAACTGTTACAGTGTCCAAATGGTGCCTAGTACAAAGAAGATGTTTAATATTTATGAAAGATAGGAAGGAAAGGAGGGAGAAAACGGACTGGGAGGAAAGGAAAGAGACACAGAGGGCATGAAAGAAAACAGAAAGGCAACCAAACTAACTGAAAAAACAGAAATCAGGATGAAGAGTGCTCTGTTTTAATGAAATGTATTTTCAACTTTGTAAAGAACTTTCCATTGCACATCAACTCCTGCAAAGTTTACTCCACAATCTCTGTCATAACATTTTATTAACTGCCTTAGTTTCAAGCAGTTGTTTCAGTAAGAAAATTTAAGATGGTATTTAGTCCATTTTAATTCAGAATTATCGAGCCTGAAAATTGGGCAATACTCTGGACAAGGAGAAGGTCTCAGTTTCTCTGAAAAACTAGTGTTAGGTTTAGTACTCCCATATAAATAAAAGTACAACCAGTGAGCTCCCAATTTAATTGCAATCAATGTGTAACATTCTCAAAAATAAGTCTTAGCAAGGGCCACTGTATGAATTCAAGCTTTGTCAGCTGCCAGTAACCATTTGTGCCTGGCAGCTGTGGATGATGAACTATGCAACTTACGCAGCTGTCAGGAAGCCAAGTATTTTGCTTGTGACCTCAATCGTGAATCATGAATATTGGCTAATTTCTGACCACAATGTGCAAAAGGTCTTTCTCCTACTTTCCGCCAAGCCAGTAATGTAGAAAGGGGGCCATATTACTCTGAGTTCAGTAAATGTAGGACAATGAGTATAAAACCTAATAATCTTTAGAAAGAAAATTCTAGGGGAAAAAATTCTATATATGAGCACAAGACAGGTTGTTTGCTCTGCCTTCTATTTCCTTTTACCTTTTGTTTAAAGGCTCAGAAAACTGGACGACTTGTATATCTGGAGGTAGTTTAAAAACAAATGAGAGCAGTAGATTAAAAAGCATTAGTCCATCTAAAATTTTTACAAACCACTGAGCATAGCAAAGGCCAATTTCCAATGAAAAGTGTGAAGCTTTGGGAGCTCACAGCAGGTGAGTGACAGCAGAAGACAACACTGATGTCTGTGCCACCTGCAGCAGATGTCAGGCCCTGACCCTGCCAAAACACACTGAAATGTGTGAGCATCTCTGCTTTAGCACTAAAGAAGGTTAAAGTAATTGTTAACTTCTCAAAAAGCTGAGAAAATGTAACTTCACAGCCATTATTTTATAAATTCAACAGACATTTATTGAGCAGTGAATCACTGAATAAGGCCAAGGAATTCAAAAATGGAACAAGACAAGGTCCATATTCTCAATCATCTAGTGTGAGATGGATACATAAACATAAATGGAGAAAATGCTATTTAAGAACAAAGTGCTGGGATATTTAGGAAAGGCTTTACAGAAGATGTCATCTAAGTTGGGTAGAAAAAGCTGAGAAGGGCATAATTCAGGCAAACAAGAGGGCAAGGACAAAGACACAGAGCCTAAAAGGGCCTGACTTTGGGGGAAAAGTGAAGTTGAGTGTGACCAGGGTCTAGAGTCTGTGTTCGTGGTATAAGGGAAATGCAACTGGTGAAGTAAGTTATTATCAGACTGTGAAAGGAGAGAGTGAAAACCTATGAAGGTCTTTCAGCAGGATGAGGGCATAAGCCTGTTTATTTATTTATTTATTTATTTTTGTCTTTTTGCCATTCTTGGGCCACTCTTGCAGCATATGGTGGTTCCCAAGCTGGGGGTCTAATTGAAGCTGTTGCTGCCGGCCTACGCCAGAGCCACAGCAACACGGGATCCGAGCTATGTCTGCAACCTACACCACAGCTCACGGCAATGCTGGATCCTCAACCCACTGAGCAAGGCCAGGGATTGAACCTGAAACCTCATGGTTCCTAGTCAGATTGGTTAACCACTGAGCCATGACAGGAACTCCAAAGCCTGTTTATTTTTGAGAGGAAGGTGCCTCTGGATGTAGTGGGAAAAAGCTGGTGGCAAAAAGGGCAAATGTGAAAAGAAACCATTGCCATATACCAGGCAAAAGAAGAGACAGCCTTGAAATAAGACACTGGCAGTGAAGATAGACAGCCAGGGGCAAATGCAAATGAGATTTCTAAGGTAGAAGCAACAGGATCTGATGAGTTATGGGATAGGGTAGGTGAGGGGGAAGAAGAACCACATCAAAAGCTCCAAGCCTCTCACTTACACATTTTAAGCTCAAAGTACAAAGAGATGCTTACAGACTTGGAGAGAAGAAAAAAACTGAAGTACAACTTGAACTGTTTTACCAAAAAAGGAAGCTCTAGAGACTCTAACCCACTCTGGATTAGAGACGAGAGTAGGATCCAGGTAAAGATAACTAGAAGATAGAAACGCAAGTTTGACCTCAGGTGAAAGAGCAGTATGAGAGATAAATATATAGGAGTTGTTGGCATAGATGGGCATAAAATAGGAAAAAGTAAGATGACTCCAAAAAAGTACACAGAGGTGACTTTAGAAGACCAAAGATCCCAGAAACAATACCACTGAATGGGTTAAAAAGCATAGCTATCAAAGAGGACTGAAAAGGAACAAGAATTTATTTATTCCAAAATTTCCAACTATTCCATTATCATTGATCACCTATTATGGACCAGTCATTGTGCAAGAGAGGAGGGAAAGAAGGATTAATATGATAGAGTTTCTGCACAAGGACTGTCATCTAATGGGGTTCATGGACAAATAGAGAGATGTTTGCAACATTGTTGCACAGGTACTACAATAGATGTAAGAAGAGCACAGGATGGCACCCACTTAGAGAACTAAGAAAAGCTGTATCAATGAAACCAAGAGAAAAGAGACTCTCAAAAAAAAAAAAAAAAGAGAGAGAGAGAGCGAGCTGGAGTTCCCAGTTCCCACTGTGGCACAGTGGGTTAAGAATCCAACTGCGGAGTTCCCGTCGTGGCACAGTGGTTAATGAATCCGACTAGGAACCATGAGGTTGCGGGTTCCGTCCCTGCCCTTGCTCAGTGGGTTAACGATCCGGCGTTGCCGTGAGCTGTGGTGTAGGTTGCAGACGCGGCTCGGATCCCGCGTTGCTGTGGTTCTGGCGTAGGCCGGTGGCTACAGCTCTGATTCGACCCCTAGCCTGGGAACCTCCATATGGCGCGGGAGCGGCTCAAGAAATAGCAACAACAACAACAACAACAATAACAACGACAACAACAACAACAACAAAAAAAGAATCCAACTGCAGCGGCTCGGGTCGCTGTGGAGTTATGGGTTCAATCCCCAGCCTGGCACAGTGGGTTAAAGGATCCTGCGTTGTGGCAGCTATGGCTTTGGTCGAAGGTGTGGCTCAAATTCAATCCCTGGCCTGGGAACTTCCACATGCTATGGGTGTGGCCTGAAAAAAAGCAAAAATAAAAAAACAGAGAGCCTTAGTTCTGGCAAATGTGATCTCACACAGACATTATTAAAATTTGAATGTTGGTAGATTCTGTATGAATTTGCTCTTTCCAATAAAACATGTTAAACTCTTAACCTTCAAAATATTTTCAGTAGTCACTTTAAACATTCTACCTGAGAGCATCACAGAGCAAATAAAGCACGTCTAAGAGGCTGCCAGAAGAAAAAATTCTATTATATCAATTCTACAGCCAAATTAACCTTCCCAAAAGTATAAGGAGATTGAAGGTTGCAGAAAATCCTTTGAAATTCCATACAAATTGCACATATTTTCTCCTAGATGGAAAAGAGTGCTGGAAGAGGGAAAACAATGAATAACATAATGCTTTTTCAAAAATTTCTGAATGGAATTCCATTTATCAGCCACTGAGATTCCCTGAGTACTCAGAAAGACAGGTAGCATAGTTTGGGACTCCTAAGCATCACGAAACTTAGGCTGCTCTGCCACTTGCAAGCTGGATTTTAATTTTTCCTTTTGTATAATGGGTGAGTTGAATAGAATACCCTAACATTCCGGGACTAAATGAGTCTGACTTATACAAAGAAGAGACACAGTCTCTAAGGAATAGGCACCTATAAACAAAAAAGCACAGCAGGGCCAAGAAGTCCCTATGCATAAGACTTTGTCCTCTGAGAACTATTTTTTTTAATAACAATCCTATCTAACAAGACTTAGGGACCTAAAAACAGCCAAAGAACATAGGGAAGATTTAAGTTTACATGGAGAATGGAGGGAAGCATGTGCATAACTTGTAATCAGCACATACATGTATTTTCTGGGTGTATTTAAAAACAACTAATATGCATTGAATTCTTATCATCTGCCAGACACTATGCTAAGTATTGCTTTCATATGCACTGTTACTCATCTCCTTAACAACTCAATGAAGTTGAAATTACTATTATTCTTATTTTATAGACAAAGATCCTGGGACTCAGAAAGGTTAAGTATCTTGTTCAAGGTAACAGAGGTGATCACTAACAATAATGGGTTCAAAGACAATTTATCTTAATCCACAGCCCATGCCCTTCAGCACTCTGCAATACTAAATCTATAAGTTAGGGTAACTGCAAAGAGGTATGAAAGGAAAAGACTGAGTCCAGAATTGTACAAACAGGTAAAAAATTATGTAAGTGCATCAGAGAAAGTTTCATGAAGTAGCTAGACCTGAAGGTGTGATATAAAGTTAGACCATCAATCTAAATGGTCCCAATGTGTTTCATTTTCGTGAAAAAAACTAAATTGACTATATTAATTTGAAGGTAACAGTTATCACCTACTCACCACAATAAATTGTACTTCATAGGTCATAGGCAGTACAGAGTTTCCACACAATTTATTCTTCAATTATAGAGTTAAACAATGCATTTAGAGAGGGCATACTGATGAGTGTCAAATCTCAGGCTCTAAATGGAAAACTTATTCATGAGACCGTTAGACAATGATATCCAAATATCTGTGACAGTTAGGGTCTGTGAAACCAGACTGAAGCCTAATAAATCCTGTCCTACAGGGACAACAGGAGGAAAAAGAAAAAAAAAATCGAGGTGTTTTTGTATAAGTTGAGATAAACATCACCAAGAAAAGAGCCAAGCCGCATTCGAGAATCTAAGAGTCAGCATTCAGGGAAGTAGAGAAAATTCTCAAAGGCAATTCTTAAAACCTAAAACAAATTAGAATACTGAAAGCACACTCAACAGCACTGGACAACCTATCAAAACTGAATTCTCTTAAGTCTAAGCAGCTGCTATGATGTGTCATCATGTCGCTGAGACAGAAAACTCAATTACAACTTTAATGGCTAAACCATAAGGACACTACAACTGGTGAGCGACAGCAAAAAAAAAAAAAAAAAAAAATGCTGAGATTCAGAAAAATGGTTTGGTAGGAAATCTCTACTCCTCTGGCATTCAACAGTAACACTAATCAGCATGAATCCTGTTCATTCATTATTCAACAAATATTTATTGAGGCCACTGTTTGGGGCACTAGAAACACAGTAAAGTGAATAATGTTATTGTAAGAGCTGATATTCTTGTCAGGTAAAACAAGTTTTTAAAATGAAATATACTAGGTATCAGAGGATGCTCAGTACTATGAAGTAAAACAAAGCAAGGAAGGTAAAATGAGGAACATGGGGAACTAGCATAGGCCAAATACAGTTTTAAACAGGATTGAGAGAAAAGGCCCCACTTAAACAGAAACCTAAAGGAAATAGGGGGGGTGAGCCATGCAGATATAGGGTAAGAGCATAGAGCAGTCTGAGGCAAGAGCATCCCTAGCAATTTATCAAAAAAGCCAACGAGCTAGTATGTTTGGAGCCAAGTGAGTGAGAGAAAAATCACGGGAAATGAGGTAGAGAGGCCAAACCATGTATGACCTTATAGCCCATTATATGAACAGCGGATTTTACTCTAAGTGAAATGGAAAACTTCCACAAATTTCTTAGCGGAAAAGTAATATAATCAATGCTGAAAGGTGGTAGAACCAAGTGGTAGAAGAAGTTAGGAGGCTGTTCTTACGAATATACTCTCAAATGCATCCAAACTGTTTAAAGCTCAGACTATGGAGTCAAACCTGTGGGTTCAAACCCTGGCTCAACTACACACCCAAGCCTAAATTTCCTCCTATAAAAAATAAAAATCCAAATGGAGGTACTAAGAAACTACTGCCTGTCAGAGCCTGCTCTTTCATGTATAACTTTGGGTTTCCCTCAGAAGCAGATCAGGAGACAATTGGAGGGCAATGTACTTATCGGGGGATGGGAAAGTGACACAGGCAATGAAAGGCACCCTATAAAAAGTATGTTACCAAACCAGCCACTGCAGTGAACACTAGAACTTAATCATACATGGAAACAGACGAGAACACAGAATAGTCCCACCCAAGGAGCAAAGGGGATGGAATAATATTTATACTCCTAGTCAGGTCAGTCATGGTTTAAAGCTGCTCCTAGAAGATCATTTCAAGGCACTTCCAACATGTCCCTATCTGTCTTTCATGAGCACAACAGCCTTCTGTGGCTCTTGAAACAGTCCTCAGGGACAGTAGCACACACAAAAACAGAGGCACACGCTGGCAGCTGAAAGTCTTCAACTCAGTGAAACAGTCTGAACATAGGAATATGGGTAGGGCACTGACAGAAACTGTTTCATATCCATTAGAGAAAAAAACCTGACAGTATATACCACAACTTGTTAATAGCGATTACATCTGAAGAGTAAAAATTATTTGTGCTTTCTATCTTCCTTTTTGTGCACCACTCATCATTAAGATGCTGCAACAAATATGTTATTCCTTATATAATAAGCTGACACGTAATGTCTAACATTACAGAGATCTTTTACAGCATCTTAATGAGTTCTTATAACAAGTTGGTGAAGAGTAGAGATTATAATTTCCATTTGACAAAGAAAATTGAGTCTTTGAAAAATGGAGTGGATTGCTCAAAGTCACATAGTTGTCAAGAAGCCTTGGACTATAGTTGTCCTAGTTGACTTTTTCCTACCTACATACTGACCATCTTGAATATAGTTATTGCCTAAATCAAATCTTTATCTCATATATGAGAAAACTAGGACATAAAACAATTAACCCAAGATCACAAAGTCGGATAAAAGAGACTCCAGGCCTTCAGAGTCCTGGTTTACATACAATTTGGTTCACGTATAGTACAAGGTTTAAGCACCTGGAATCGATACCTACACCACTTGGGCTCAAAGGCTCCCAGGGTCCACTCCAGCAATGTGACTTTGCACAGTTTCCCCTCCCTACAATGGGGACTATGAAAACATCTAAGTCAAGACAATTATGAGCACTAAAATAATTAACCTGTAAGGTCTGATAAGGAATGTCATAAATCTTTGTTATTATTATCAGTCTGAGCTTTACACTGAGAGAGATAAAATAAATGGAACAGAGAAAATAAAGTCCATAGGAGTGAAGAGTGTGATGGATCTTGGAAGGAAAGTGTTATAACAGTTGCAGATAGTTGTATTCATATGCTAAAGAATCTTGAAAGTGCTTTCCACAGTTCTGATTAAGCTTATCAAGAATAATGCCAGTGGGAGGCACTATATTCTTTGAGATAAAAATATAGGTTGCTGGGTTTGAACTCTGTTACTGCCACAACTATATGACCTTCTGCAAATTCTCTGAACTCTCTGTGCCAAGGTTTCCTCATATACAAAATAGGAACAACAAAGACAGCTTAAAACTCTTGAACAGTGTCTACTACATTTGAAGTAATCAGTAAATGCTGCTCATTGTTATTACTGGATGTATGGAACTGCTCAATTAAATGCATATTAAATTGGAGAAGAGAACTGTGATGGACAGGATTCCATCTTGAGACCAAAAGGTACAATTTGATCCTAGGTAGTAACAAATTTATGCGGATGGGTGTGGGTTTGAATATATGGTACGGTGTTAGCACTTTGTATGCTCAGCAGCATTGACACACTTACACTCAAAGAAATGACTACTGCTATGCTGACTGACACGTTAGACATGAATACGAAGTTGGTAATGAGTTCCCTGGTGGCTCAAGCAGGTTAAGGGTCCTGCATTGTCACTGCTGTGGCTCTAGCTGCTGCTGTGGTGTGGGTTTGATCCCTGGCACCAGAACTTCCACATGCAATAGGCATGATCAAAAAAGAAAAAAAAAAAAAGAGTTGACAAGTCAATGAAAATAAAGAAGAGGAAACCATATACGAAAAGGAATGAAATAGAAGAGGCATTTTCTCCCAATGGGAGAATCAGCTACTCATTGTTTATATTAATGATGCACTGCATTTCACCTTCTTCAGAGTAACAGATGTGCCTTCAGCAGAATAAACCAGATGCAATCGTCAGGAAATGGGATATTAATAAATATAGATTAACTAAAATCAGGACTCATAAGGCACTTCTAAGTAACTAGAAAAAGGCGTCTTTTCCTCAAAAATATTTCAGTTATTGGGAAATTAGCATAATACAACGATTTTCTTATAACTGGATACTTTTCTATCATCTTCTAGAAAACTATAATGAATACACCTATTTTAAACGTGTGTGTTGTAAATGGCACCCCAGGACTGTGTAGTGCAAACATGTTCAACTGTACATCAACAGCTCTGCTTAATGTACATTTAATGAGTGAATATTTGTCATAAAAATGCACTGTGATAAATGCTAAAGATGTAGATGTTTAAGAAATATAGTCTCAACTTTCATGAACCTCGCAATCAAATAAACAAACAGTTATTCTATGGCATAGTAAGTGCTGTGTTAGGGATTGATACAGGGTGTTAATGAAAGCACAAGGGAGAGATCCCTAATCCTGCCTGAAGAAGTCTGTGTTAACAGATTTGCTCACACTTTAATGACAGTGATTATAAAAACTAAAACAGCAAGCCCCAGTCGTTTGAAGCAGGCTGATGCTCATCACTGTCACTCTGTTCAGCTGAGGGATGCTTTAAACTAAAGAAAACAAGCCAAAGCAGTTTTGCTTCCAGAGGCAAACTCTCCTTTTAGTTTATGAGCCTTCTAGGAAGGCAGAGATCATTTATCCCCCTGGAAAGAGAGAAGGAAAAACAGGAAAGTGGAAGGAAGTTAAAGGAAGAAAGTTGACAGAACACCCTTCAGAGCAGAAAACAGAAAGGAGAGGGCAAGAGAATTCATACACAAAGAGATGAACAGTGAGAAAGAAGTGACATAAGTAATATAATATACACTGCATACACTGTGCATCTGCACAAATTTTAAAGTAAAGGAAACAAAAGGGAGAAGTGAAAACAGAAAGCATAAAATGAGAAAGGAAAGAAAAAGCTTGGAAAGGAAGAGGGGAAAAGCAGCAACATGATACCTGTAAGAAAAGTCTAAGAGGCCCTTGCAACACAGAAGACCACAGACATTGTAAAGAGAGGGTACCAAGTAGGGACACCAAAGGCAAGATGAGGAACAGAAGAAAAATAATGATGGCTCAACTTTAGATGAATAAAAGATGTGACAAACTCATAGAAACACAGTGTTTTTGTCCTATAATTAATTATAGACTTTAACTAATTTGATGTCTGGAATTATATTTATATTGTACACCAAATTATTTTCAATAAACATCCTGTTTTTCAAATTAGAATTCAAGAATCCTGAATCATTCAACCCAGAAACCCCATCAATCATCTCTTCACTAAGTTGATCTAGGGCAGAGAAGAATTCTCCTTGGCCAAGACTTCTTGTACCCACTATCTCCTGGAAGTAAAACAGGGATAAAAAGAAGTAAGAAATAACACCAACTGTCACTGCTATTTGTTTCCATCTGCTTTTACCAATATCAGTTTTTTACGAGCAGGTTTTATGGGCTGGTACATAAGTGGATAGCCTCTCGTGAAATGGATGGCATCATCCAGATAGTCTGGTGGTTCCGTACCTCCCACCATTCACTTTGTTGGCACGATGAAATACAATTGGATGAGAGAATTTTTTTTCCTTAAGCCTAAAAAGCAAATTTATACTCAGTTGTGAAGAGAACTGGAGTACCTAGATATTAATCAACTATGCATTTAGAAATATTGACAAACCATATATTCTTCTTTATAGAAATAAAATCCGAATTAAAATTGCAAAAAAAAAGAAATAACAGTAACTACGGCAATTTTCCAAAAGAGAAAACACTTGTCTATTATGAAATTTGCTAAATATCACATAATCTACTTCAGTTATCAGACTATGGTATGATAATTCAAAATGACTTCTCCTGTTACATTAAGAAAACAACTAAAATTGTGATTCTGAATTCTCAAATTGCATTTGACTTCAAGTGCTTCACATTGAATTTACAACTGACAAATCTGTTGAAACATACAACTTGTGGGGTTTTTTTGAAGGTTCAACAACATACCGGATTTCTATTCTCAAATCCCTCCAACAGTGTGGTGTAGTGGTTAAGAGCAAGACTCTAAGCAGGTTTGGAGATAGAATTAAGATGGCGGAATAGAAGGACTGGAGCTCAACTTCTCACCAAAAAACAACAAAATTCACAACTAAAGGCTGAGCAATCTTCACCCAAATGGACTGGAAACCTTAAAAAAGATACCCTACTCCAGAAGAAAAAGAGGCCACATCAAGAGGTAGGAGGGGAAATTTGTGATATAAACAACCCCATACCTCCCAGGTGGGAGGCTCCACAGACTGAAAACTAACTGGTTCAAAGAGAGAGACTCACCTACAGGAGTGAGAGTTCTGAGCCCCACATCAAACCCTCATGTGTGGGGATCTGGCACTGGGAGAAAGAGCCCCTGAAGCATCTGGCATTGAAGGCCAGTGGGGCTTGTGTGCAGGAGCTCCACAGGACTGGTGGAAATGGAGACCCCCTTCTTAAAAGGCACACACAGACTTTCACGTGCACTGGGTCCCAGGGCAGAGCGAGGTCTCCATAGGAATCTGGGTCAAACCTTATTGCAGTTCTTGGAGGACATCCTGGGAAAACAGGGGTGAATGTGGCTTGTTGTAAGGGAAGGACACTGAAGGTAAAGCTCTTGGGAATATTCAGCAGCTGCCTTTCCCTGGAGGGGGCCATTTTGGGAAAATATAGCCCCACCCATCAGTCAGCCTGAGAAGCCCCAGGGCAAACAACAATCCAGGTGGGATCACAGCCCCACCCCTCAGTAAACGGGCTACCTAAAGACCCCTCAGATGCCTCTAATCCCATCCAGAGACAAAGCCCCACCCACAAGAGGGATTAGAATCAGCTCCACCTACCAGTGGGTGGCATCAGCTCCTCCCATCAGGAAGCCTACAGCAAGCCCCCATACTGACTTCAGCCACAAAGGGGGGCAGACACCAGAAATAAGAGAGGCTACAATTCCATTATCTGTAAAAAGGTCACCACACCAAAAACCTATAAAAATGAAGAGACAGAGAACTATAACTCAGATGAGGAAGAAAGGAAAAACCCCAGAAAAACAGCTAAGCGAGGAGGAGATTCTCAGCCTCCAGGAAAAAGACTTTAGATTGTTGATGCTGAAGATGATGCAAGACATTGGAAATAAACTGGAGGCAAAGATGGATAACTTACAGGAAACACTGACCAAAGAGATACAAGATATAAAACTTAAACAAGAAGAGATTCAAGATACAATAACAAATAAAAATTCACTAGAAGCAGCTAACAGCAGAATACAGGAGGCAGAAGAACGAATAAACGAGGTGGAGGACAGATTAGTGGAAATTACAGATGCAGAACAGAAGAGAGAAAAAATATTGAAAAGAAATGAAGAGACTCTCAGAGAACTCTGGGACAACATGAAACGCACCAATATCTGTATTATAGGGGTGTCAGAAGGAGAAGAGAGACAGAAGGGGACAGAAAAAATGTTCCAAGAGATAATAGCTGAAAACTGCCCTAACATAAGAAAGGAACCACTCACTCAAATCCAGGAAGCACAACGAGTACCATATAAAATAAACCCAAGGAGGAATACACTGAGACACATATTGATCAAACTAACCAAAATTAAAGACAAAGAGAAAATACTGAAAGCAGCTAGGGAAAAGAAACAAGTAACATACAAGGGAACCCCAATAAGGTTATCGACAGATTTTTCAGCAGAAACTCTGCAGGCCAGAAGGGAGTGGCATAATATGTTTAACGTGATGAAAGGAAAAAACCTCCAACTCAACCCAGCAAGGCTCTCATTCAGATTTGAAGGAGAAATCAAAACCTTCACAGATAAACAAAAGCTCAGAATTCAGCAACACTAAACCAGCCTTACAACAAATACTAAAGGAACTTCTCTAGGCAGAAAAGAAAAGGCCGCAATCAGAAACAAAAATGCCACAAATGACAAAGCTCACCAGTAAAGGTATATATACAGTAAAGATACGAAATCATCCATCCACAATTACACCACCAAAATCAGAAATCATGAGAAGATGTGGGTACAAATGCAGGACACTGGAGATGAACTTGCAATTAAGAGACCAACAACTTAAAACAATCTCATATACATATAGACTCTTATATCAAAACTTCAGAATAACTGCAAACCAAAAATCTACAATTGATACACAAACAAGGAATCTCTGGAGAAGAAATATATCTCATAGTAAATAAGTGCATAATCCACCATGAAGGGGGTCATTTGACACCATTCTTGGAATGCTGAAGTCTTCTTACATCTGATTCTGATTTCCTCTCTATCAAAGAATTTATGATAATTATAATTAAATAATGCCACTGTACAATTAAATAATACAGTTCTACAACTGTATTATTAATAACCATTTCTATCCATGGTACAATGTAAGGTCTTAATGTCTTGTTTATCACATCACCTGGAATGGTGTAATGCCTTTATTGAAGAATCAATGAGATATAACAAATTGTGAGGACATATTTATACAGTTACACTGTTTTTTAACCAACTTATGCATTTTATATTTTACTTATTTTCAGAGGGTGTATTATTTTTCTTATTCTTACCAGTTAAGTTATTCTTTTTATTATGCTTTATAAAATATTTAATGGTATATAAGGCTTTCTTTTTATAAATTTTAGTTGCATACTATACACAATTTTAATATAATGCTAATTTTTAAAGAAAAATTGAAATGTAATAGATAATACTAAATAGTAAAGATGAAAGCCATACAAAATGGGATAAAGCATAGAATAAATTTCCTATTTGTCTCAGCATATTTTCCATTCCACTTCTCCAGAGGGAGTCACTTAATCTGTTTCTTAAGATTCATGATATAATAATCTGTGTGAATGTAATTGTGTTTAAATATATGTATTTTATCCTACAAAAAAAATAAAATTTCAAAAAAAAATAAAACATACCACTTTGCCACCACTAATTTCTATCACTTCACAATCTATATATAACATTCTGCTAGAGCAAATTGTAACCAAGTGTAATGGACTCCACCATTCATTCATATGACTATATCCACATTTTGAGTATGAAAAATTGATAATTTCTCTGTCACTAGACAGATATCTAAAAGGATAGATGTGTTTTTTTATTGTTAGGAGTGAGAAAAGGTGTTAAGAAAAATAGTGGAGTATCCATTGTGGCTCAGCAGGTTAAGAACCCAACATAGAGTCCATGAAGAAGCTGGTTCCATCTCTGGCCTTGCTCAGTGGGTTGAGGATCCAGCCTTGCTGCAAGCTGCAGTATAGGCCACAGATGCAGCTAGGATCTGGTGTTGCTGTGGCTGTGGTGTGGACCTGTGGGTGCAGCTCCAATTTAACCCCTACCACAGGAATTTCCATATATTGCAGGTGCAGCCCTAAAAAGGAAGGGAGGGAGGGAAGAAGGGAGAGGGAAAATCGTAATTTCAACCTCATGGAAGAAATATCCAAGTAGGAATATGAAAACTCCAATACAAAAGACAACCCTAATTCTAGCCTAAAATAAGAGGAACAAGGAATAACAATTAATTTCTTATTCATACTGCAATACATAAGAAAAAAGACCTCTTTCTACACTTCTGCCTACAAGGCCTTCCCCATTCCCCAAATTTATCTAAATTTGAGTATTTTAAGGCATAAAAAGAAGTTCCTGCACAAACCCATTCTATCCTCCCCCATGGTGAAGCACCAACATGCTTTAGGTAATTGAACCCAGGTCCAATTTGGTTTAGTCTAAACCAATCATAGTAATCCTATCCCCAATTCTAGGTCTGAGCAAACCAACCCATTTTATTCCCCTGATGATATTTTGGAGTTAGGGATGGGTATATAACCTAAGTTGGCCCAATAAGACTGAGGAATTTGTTCCTTAGCTAGTGGAAGTATCCTTTCTTGTTGGGTAGAACAAAAAGTATGTAGTCTCTGTTGCTCGGGCAAGTAGGCCACCAGATCACAACGAAGAACAGCCTTAGCACAAGACCACACAGTGGATGGCAGGGAGGTAAAACAAAGAAACTCAGATTCCAGATGACATCCTTGATTCACTGACGAAAATAACCTTGAACCAACCCCACCTCCCCAGGCACAGATTTCCCATTAGATGAGTCAATATATTTCTTTGTTGTTTATATCAGTTTACACTGGGATTTCTATTACCTAAAGATAAAAGTATCTAACTGGAATAAATCCCAGGAATTAGGCATTATTATTTTACATATTCCAGAAAGTAAAGCACTAAGTATTATTTACCTCAGAGAGGTTAATGGGCTCAAAATTGATGAGGTAAGAAGGAGCAGACCTGAGTTCAAACCCTGACCATTTAAACTCTAAAATCTATATTCTTTCCACTGCACTGAACAACTGCATTGTCTTTTCCTACCGACTAGTAAACTTTAAGACAGCAAGAGAGACATTTCTTACACATTTTTGGAATTCCACTCAAAAACTGAGCCCTAGCATAATGACTTAGGGTATAGACTTTCAAAACATTTTGTTTTCTCATTGATAACCCGTAACTTCTTTGACAGAATACCAAAAGAAGAAAATAGAAGGAACTATAGGCTGAAATTAGACTTTATAAGCATTTCTGTAGCAACCTATTTATGAACTGATAAACTGTAAGTTCTATAAGGCCAGGGGCCATATATGTTTCGTTTTGTTCACTGTTGTAGTCCCAGTGCCAAACATAATATTTGGAACAGAGTACACACCAGTATATATTTGAAAACTTAGTAACGAATGAAGCAAATTTCTTATTCTATACACCTCCATAAAAATGTTCCTCACCTGAAAAACTCTATAGAGACTTTCTTTTGCCCCAGTCTTTATGGAAGGTATGATTATACTCAGATGTAGAAACAAAAAGAAAGAAAAACAAATAGAATGCCCATGTGTACACCTGCAGTTTATGTAAATCATGTATTCATTCACTCATAAATTATTTATTCATCATCTACTTGGTACAAAACAATGAAGAGTAGGAAAATAGACAAAACAGTTCTGCCTGGGACATCTTGCTAAGAAGTGCTCAAATAATAATAATCACATGTTTAAATGACATGAGACCATTTGAAGGGGCTCTCAGTGGCAAACCAAAGACAATGTGAACATGGAAATTAATATTGGTAACTGACTGCATACCACATAATAAAATAAGAATCATAAATGAATACAGAACTCCCTCAGGGAAAAGTAAGAATTTTTTTTCATATAGGAGAAAGCCAACTAACAGATGAGGAAGGAATCATGGAATTAGAAAATCACCATTTCAACCAATGCAATAATAATTGTTCCTGGCAAGAATTACCAACAGATGCGAAAATGGGTATGTCAAAGTTGGACCAGAAATAGGATACTAACATAGTCTCAAAATATCTCCTCACAAAATAGTTTTTTTTTTGTCTTTTTTGTCTTTTTAGGGCCACACCTGCGGCATATGGACGTTCCCAGGCTAGGGGTCTAATCAGAGCCGTAGCTGCCGACATATGCCACAGCCGCAGCAACACCAGATTCAAGCCACGTCTGTAACCTACACCACAGCTCACGGTAATGCCAGATCATTAACCCACAGAGCAAGGCCAGGGATCAAACCTGCAACCTCATGGTTCCTTGTCAGATTCGTTTCTGCTGCACCATGATGGGAATTCCACGAAATAGTTATTAATGACAAAGGAAAAATAGTGACATACAGAAACCTGACACCATTTTAACCAAGTGATCAATGTTAGCATTGCCAGCGATGGCACAAATAGGTGGCACATGCCTCCTGACAGGATGCCCTGAGAAGGATACATCTTTTTGTTGTATTCCTTCCCAAAATGCGCCACCTAAATTTAATCGGGAGGAAAGATCAGATAAACTAAAATTGAAAAAAAATCTACAAGATTTTTTTTTTTTCTGTTCTAAAGAACATCAGTGAAATGACTGACAACATCTGAGTAAGATCTGTGGTATATAATATTTCCTCATTTTGCTACTTGTACTGTAAATACGTAAGAAAATGGCCTTGTTTTTAGGAAATATACACTGAAGAATTTAGGGGTAAAGAAGCACTGTGTCTGCAACTACAAACAGGACAAAATGGCAATATGCAAATATAGCATCATGAAGTAATGATAATAAAATGTAAAGATCTGGGAAATAAGGATAAATTTACACAGCAAGTCCACGTCCTACTTTTGCAACTTTTTTATGTCTAAAATGATTCCAAAATAAAAAGTTAAAATAATGAGAAAAAATTTCTAATAAAATATCATGCAATTTCTTCCCTAAACCAATTTATAGTTTACTAGATAAGACAGGAGTTCCTGTCGTGGCACAGTGGTTAATGAATCTGACTAGAAACCATGAGGTTGCAGGTTTGATCCCTGGCCTTGCTCAGTAGGTTAAGGATCTGGTGTTGCCGTGAGCTGTGGTGTAGGTTGCAGATGTGGCTCGGATGTCTCGTTGCTTTGGCTCTGGTGTAGGCCGGTGGCTACAGCTCCAATTAGACCCTTAGCCTGGGAATCTCCATATGCCACGGATCGGCCCAAGAAATGGCAAAAAAGACAAAAAAAAAAAACTAGATAAGGCATACAGCCTATGAGATGCTCTCATCCAAAATTGTCAAAGTCAACCACTCTCTCTATAAAATAGTCTTAATCTAACCTGACATTCAAGTCCTCACGCAATATGATCCCATTCCAGGCTTCTAACCATATTTACCCAATTCCTCCTTCTGGCTCACTATACTCTAGTCAAACGGAATCTTACACATGATGCTTTTTCTCTCTTTACTTTTGTTCATGTTGCTAATTCTGCCTAGAATTCCCTCAGTTCAATTGCCCTAATTGTAAATTACACTCAAAAGAAAGCCTGATTCACCAACTGGAATATTCCCTCCTATGTTTCATTTTCTAAAAAATTTTATATTTCTCCTATGATACTGCTCACTTGCTAACTTCAATTACAAGTATGTGTTCAAAGTTATTTATCTCCCCAAACAGCCAATATTATTTGAAAGAACAGGATCTAAGCTTTACCCTCAGGAAATAGTACAGTGCCTCAGACAATAATACAGATCCCATATTGTTGATAACAATAATAGTAGTAATAATAGAAATAATAAAAATAGCAGGCATTTACTGAGTCCTTACCACACCCCAAATACTGTACTTTGTGCTTTACAAGCTCACAACAATCTTGAGGTAAATACTATTATTATTCTCACTTTGCGAACAAGGAAATAGAGACTTAGAATTAAGAAACTTATCTGCAAATACAAATGTAACCAATTCCAAAGTTCATTACACTATATTAGGCTGTTACTTTTTTCCATGACTGTCTTTATCACTTGGACTTAGTTTTTCTAGAGCATGAAAAAACATAAAATGCAGGCCTTACCCCAGAAACCAGAAAAAAAAAAGAAAACATAAAAGTGAATAATAGATTGCAAATTATAAAAACAGAACAGACTATTTCCAAGTCTTCTGGAATGTTGATCTCTAAGGTTTGAAGCAGAGGAACTAACAAAGAAAACATTATTAAATATATTAAATTTGAAAATATGTATTTTATTAAAATACTAAAATAAAAAGGAAAGCAATAGAACTAGAAAGTATTTACTCTATAAACTACCAAAGGTTAATATCTATTATTTGAAAAGAGTTTATTTAAATATCACTATCTTAGTCTGATGCTACAATAAGATGCCTTAGACTAGATGGCTTATAAACTGCAGAAATTTATGTCTCACAGTTCCAAAGGTTCGAAGTCCAAAATCAGGGTGCCAGCCATGTCTGGGTCTGGTGAGAGCCCTCTTCTGGGTAGCAGACTACCAACTTTTCATTGTACCCTCACATGGCAGAAGGGGACAGGGAGCTTTCTGGACATCCATAATAAGGGAACTAACTACACTGATGCCCTCTGCCTTCACGACCTCTCCCCTCCCAAAGCCTCACCTCCTAACACCAACACACTGGCATTATCTTTCATATAGATAAGTTTGGGAGGAATACAAACATCTAATTTACAGCAACTGCATATTAAATCAACATGGAAGCGCTAGCAATGAAATGAATGAGGCTATAAACGGTAAATTTACTGTAAAGGAAATACATATTATCAATAGTCAATCTTTATTTGTACCCAATCTTAGTGAGATTATGGTGAAATTAGTCACTCACACATGACTGGTAACACTTTAAATTTTAAAAAATTTTTAGAATATAATTTAGCAATAGACTTCAAGAGCCATGAAAATAGCTATACCTTTTGACCTAGCAATCCTACTTTCTAGAATTTATACCAAAAAAATAATTCAAAAAAGGGGGTAAAAAAAATCCATGTGATTGAGGATGTTGATTATGGTGGATTTTTTTTAATAAGTTAAATTGGAAAGAATCTAATTATCCTATAGCAGCAATCTGGTTGCGAATTTCACTATAAACCACTGAAAAAATTTCTGAATTTTGTAAAAATGCAGTTTTAGAAAACTTTAATGACATGAGATATCCCTGATGCAATATGAGCTAAATTGTAAAATAAAGCAAAATTTAACAATTCTGGATAGTCCATATAGCTCCCAAAATATTTGTTTCCTATCTCAGACTTAACTTCATGTCACTGGGTTTGAGTACAAATGGGACAAAACTGTCAAAGCACAACACGTGTTATTAAATACTGTTTTCTGGGCGGTTTTCACACATGTAACTACAGCCAGCTTTTAACGGAACTGAACTGAAAAGCAAAATATTCAAACTGAAAAATATTCTGGAAAAAATTCTTAACATTTTTATTTTTATTTTCATTCTTTTTTTTTTTTCCCTCACAGCTGCACCCTTGGCATGTGGAAGTTCCCAGGCTAGGGGCTGAATCAGAGCTACAGCTGCCAGCCTACACCACAGCCACAGCAATGTGGGATGCAAGCCACAGCTCACAGCAACACTGGATCTCTGACCCACTGAGCAAGGCCAGGGATCGAACCCATATCCTCATGGTTACTAGTCGGATTCATTTCTGCTGTGCCACAATGGGAACTCCTTAGACATTTTTATTATAGAAAAGTTATATATATATATAGAAAGCTGGTGTCAAAAAAAATTTTTGTTGTTGCTTAGAATAACTGGCCTTAATACTTTTTAAATTTCTACAAATCGAACTTATATAAAGAGTCAATTCCATTGGCTTAAATATTCAAAACCTATTAATTACATGATTGCTTCTCTTAGATTATATTACAATTTTCTTTCCCCACTGAATGAAGGAACTACTTAAGAGTCTGCACTCTTGGAGTTCCCATCGTGGTGCAGCAGAAATGAATCCGACTAGGAGCCATGAAGATGTGGGTTTGATCCTTGGCCTCGCTCAGTGGGTTAAGATCTGGTGTTGCCATGAACTGTGGTATAGGTTGCAGACGTGGCTGGGATCTGATATTGCTGTGGCTGTGGTGTAGGCTGGCAGCTGTAGCTCCAATTCGACCCCTAGCCTGGGAACCTCCATACACCGTGGGTGCGGCCCTAAAAAGAAAAAAGGAAAAAAAAAAAAAGTCTGCACTCCAGTATTAGCAAAGCTTTACATAAAGTGGCACACTTTGATCTACATAGCATCGATGCATAGAATCATTCACTCTTTCATTGGTTAACGTTTTTGAGCATTACTCTAAGGCACTGTGATAGGTACTAGAGGTATAAAGACGAAGATATGATTCATACCCTCTTAGTGTTCACATTCTAAGAGGTGAAAAATTTATCTACTTGAAGTTATGTGTAATGTGCTATGGGACTATAATTGCAGAAAGAACTCATTCTACCTAGGGTAATCAAGAAGGTTTCATTTAGTAGGTAAAAAAGGTTAACATTCAAACTGGATCAAAAAGTATAAATGATTTTTTATCATGCAGAGAACTTTTGCCCACCTCCCTCTCTTAAAAAAAAATTGTCATTGATTGACAACATGTTCAGAATTAGTCCCAAGTTCATGACCATTATTTATGTATTACTGCTTCTTAGCACTCATTATAAAGACAAAACTATGCCACAATTCATATTTTCTAAGAAGGGTCGTATGAGATATTCACACATTGGCTTTTCGAAAGGTCATATAAAATAGAAGCATTAATTTACTTGAGTTAATGTGGCAACATCATTCTATAAAATCAGTCTTATTCATGGGGCACCTACTTTGTGCTCAGGGTCTTTGCTAAATATTAAGGATAATAGACAGATGAGACAGTACCCCTGTCCTCACTGATCTAGCAGGAGAAACAAATATGCATGACTCATAAGAAACTAGCCTATACACTATAAACTTTATTCAACAATCCAGTGATTAATTTCTTCACGTAATACTTAAGACCACAGATTTTAGAGCATAGGTTTGTTTTATAAATGCTCGAAGAGAAAAAGGAACTGCCTAGAGACAAGAAGTGAGAGCTGGATATTAGAAGGAAGGAGAATAGGAACTACAGGTTAGTGCCCTCTTTTTTTAGTAAGATCATAAACGCTTCACAAAGGCATTTTATCTTACTGAGTAAAGGCACCAGCTCTGAAGTCAGACTTTGTGGATTTAAATTCCATCTCTTACTATACAACTTGGAGACATTACATAACCTCTTTGTGCTTTAATATCCTCATCTGTTAAACTGTGATACTACTATTTACTTCATCAAGCTGTTGTGAAGATTAAAAGTGTTGATATATATATATATCAGATTTTAGAATCATGTCTGACACAAAATAACTGTTAGTAATTATTATTACTAAATGTCGGCTTTTCCCCCTTCTATTATTAGCTATATGATCTTAAGCAAATCAGATACAGTTGCCTGATCTCAGTTTCCTCATCTGGACCAAAAGAACAGAACTTTACAGGACCATGATGAAGATTAAATGAGATAACATATTTAAGATGGTTGGCACATAGCAAATGTGAGCTAAATGTTAGTTCCCTTCCTCTCCTAATTACCAATTATTTTGCTATATTGTAAGACATTTTTTCTTATTTCTCCCTTGAGTCAGGCTATCATCTGTCATTTTCCTAGAAATATGCCTTTGTGTAGCTAATTTGCTACATAAAGTTTTGTGTGCAGAAGCTTTACAGCAAAGTATATTTTATTAGCACAGAAGTGTCTTTATGCTCAATTCCTGGTTATAGATTGTTTTTGAAAATTGAGTCCTAAAAATGTTGATCTCTAAATTAAGACAAAGTCACTATAATGATGATTAATTTTTTGAAGAGTGAAACAAATCAAGTAAAACACATTCTCATCCTTGTATTCTTATCTCTAACAACATATTAAGAGATAGACTTAGACTCTCGATGAATGGGTATAAAAGCACAGCAAGAAGATTGGGGATTCCTGAAAGAACCGACAGACACTTGAGTCTAGGTAACCCTAAGAAATGAATAACTTGGTTCAGTAAACTCAAAATTAATAAGAGCTCAAGTGGCCACCTCTGAGTACAGTGGCATCTTGACATGTCCATTTAATGCAGGAGTTTGATTCAGGGACATTTTGGTACTGGGGCATTTTGACACCCCCTAAAAGCAAATTGATTAAGCTTTCAGCTTTTATGATTACTGTATATCATGTGTAAAGATTAAATGAGATAGGCACATCATCTCTACGTCTCAACCCTTTGAAATGAGATCAGGGATGGGGTGGGTGGAAAAAAAGAGTGGGGTCAGAAACTGGTAAAAATTCAGATTGGTTTAAAGATGGAGATGGAATGAGTGGCAGGGTAATTTAAAGAGGAAATAAGTCTCAGTAATGAGAGGAGATTCAGAGATGAAATGAGGGACAAACAGAAGGATGAGGTGAGGGCAGGGCACCATCTGGTAAACAAGTCATGAATGAAAGGAAATCATATGTTTGCTCTCTTTGGGCATCTCCGAAAGGGCTTCCTGTCATTCTAAGCAGAGTCTATGCATCCTGTGAATTTTACTTGTGCTTGAACTTGTGTCTTGCACAATGTACTATTACTAATAGCAAAATATACTATTTCTCCCTTTAAATCTGCAATAGCCATTTACAGTCACTTTAAATTTAAAATATTTATTTAGTAATGGGATTTTTTTTCCATCTTCCATTTGAAAATCTAAATGATAAAATGAAAGTCTCCCTAAACAGTTAGAAGTCAGGAAGAAACACCAAGGACAGAATATAATGAGTACAATGGGATTAAAAAAGAGGAAAGTTTATACCTGGTTGGAGGAGGATCAAAACAGTCACACGGACAAAGCAGCATCTGTGACAAACTTTGAATAATGACTTCTACCCTTGTCTCTGTCACTAAGGAGTTCCCTAACCATTCAATTGGAACTGCTCTTATAAGTTCATCAATGGATGCGATTTTTTTTTTGTCTTTTTGCCTTTTCTAGGGCCATTCCCACAGCATATGGAGGTTCCCAGGCTAGGGGTTGAATCGGAGCTGTAGCCACCGGCCTACGCCACAGCCACAGCAATGCCCAATTTAAGCTGCGTCTGCAACCCACACCACAGCTCACGGCAATGCCAGATCTTAAACCTACTGAGCAAGGCCAGGGATCGATCCCACAACCTCATGGTTCCTAGTCGGATTCATTAACCACTGCGCCACGACAGGAACTCCATGAATTTTTTTTTAATTCCAATGAACACTTTCTGGTTTCTGGTTACAAAAACTTTCTGTACCATTTGATACTGTTAACAATCGTTCTCATTCTTGCCATTTCTCCCTCAGCTTTCGTGATATATTCCCCTCTTTGTTTGCTCTCCTCTATCGCACTAATCCATAAAGCCAGCTTATACATCTCTCCTCAGCACCAAAATATATGTACCTTATTAAAATTTCTGAAGGGTAATGCATAGGCATCACAAGCTCAAGTCTAAACCTAAACTCACCACTTTATTCCCTTGTCTCTCCTTACTTCTTTCCTTTATCCAGCCTACTCTGAGCCTCTTCTTCCCTATCTTTGTAAATGGCACCATCAACTACACTCTAACCCAAACTTTGACCCTTCCACTTCTATAACCAATGCTTTCTAATAGGAACTGCATCTTCTCCAATACATCGCCTACATGTTTCTTAAAGCTCTCGTTCCCTTCTGCCCCTGGTTTTGTTAAAGCCCTCGTTATCCTTCAACTGATCACTGCAATGGTCTCCAAACTAAACTCTTTGACTCCAGTTTCAATCAATGAAACAGTCATTTATTCCTTCATTCAGTAAATGTTTATTAAGTTCCTATTATATGCTAAGCACCAAATATGCAGTGGTGAGCAAGGTAGACAAAGTTCTTACTCTTCTAGAGTTTACAGCTCTTCCGAGAAAGACATAAATTACTAATAGCACTGAGTGTGATAAATGCTATGATTAATTCACCTAAAAATATTATTGAGCATCTAATAGCATGTGAAGGCATCTAATAGCATGTGAATATAGTAGTAAATGACAGACAAGGATTCTGCTCTCAGGAAAAAAATATTTAAATTTTAAAAACAGGATAGGAGTTCCCATGGGTGCTCAGCAGTAACAAACCCAACTAGTATCCATGAGGATGCAGGTTCAATCCCTGGCCTTGTTCAGTGGGTAAAGGATCCATTGTTGCCATGAGCTGCGGTGTAGGTCGTACACACAGCTTGGATCTAGCATTGCTGTGGCTATGGCACAGCCAGCAGCTGCAGCTCTGATTCAAACCTCAGCCTGGGAACTTCCATATGCCACAAGGGTAGCCCTAAAAGGCAAAAATAAAATAAAAACAGGATAATTTCAAGTAGTAGTAGGTACTATTAAAATATAATAAATAGTGATGTGATATAGAATAAATGGGAAATGTCAGGAAGCCTAATTAGTCTGGGTAGTTGAGAAGGCTTTTCTGGTTTGAGCTACAACAAAATGATGAGAAGGCATCATCCATGAAAAGATCCAGAGGTAGAATATTCTATGTAGGAGGAAAAACCAGTGTAAAAAGATCTCAGACAGGAACAATCTGAAGCACACTGAGCAAGGAAGAAAGAATAGGAAGTGAAGTCAGACAGTTCAGAAGAGAATACATCATGCGGAACTTTGCAGAACATGGCAAAGACTTGGATTTTTTTTTTTTTTTTGCCTTTTTATCTTTTGAGGGCTGCACCTGCAGCATATGGAGGTTCCCAGGCTAGAGGTCTAATTGGAGCTGTAGACGCCAGCCTACGCCAGAGCCACAGTAACGCCAGATCCAAACCGTGTCTGCAACCTACACCACAGCTCACGGCAACACCAGATCCTTAACCCACTGAGCAAGACCAGGGATCAAACCTGCAACCTCATGGTTCCTAGTTGGATTCATTTCCACTGTGCCACAACGGGAACTCCCAAAGACTGGGATTTTATCCTCACTGCAATGGAAGGCCACTGGAAAGTTTAAAGTTGGGAAATAAAATCATCAAATTTACACTTTTAAGGAGACTCTGGCTGCTGTCTGAAAAATGGATTCCAGGAGCAAATGCAGAATTAGGTAGACCAGTAAACACAACTACAAAAGCAATCCAAGCAAGAGATAACAGTGGCCTGGACTAGAGTAGTAGCAATGGAACACACAAGAAGCGTAAATGTATTCAAGATATATTTAAAGGTATAGTCGGTGAAATTTGATAATAGATTGGATGTGTGGGTAAGGAGAATGAGGAATCAAAGATGATTTGTCAGAAGTTAGCATGAGAAATCTATACAGTTGTGCCACTGACTAGAGAAAGGAAGTTAAAATACAAAAATGTCAGCAATAGCAAAAAAAAATGTCAGCAAAAGGGAAATCAAGAGTTTTATTCTGGGGGAGCTCCCATTGTGGCTCAGTGGAAATGAATCTGACTAGTATCCATGAGGATGTGGGTTCAGTCCTTGGCCTTGCTCAGTGGGTTAAGGATCTAGCATTGCCGTGGGCTGCAGTGTTGGTTGAAGACATGGCTTAGATCTCATGTTCCTGAAAAGACCTAAGATGTTCTGAATAGAGAAAAGCAGAACAGGGAAAAAAAATCTCCATTATACTGTTAGTATAATCTTCATAAAATATAAATTGGATTTAAAAATCCCCCTGCTTAAGATCCATCACTGAGTTTATATCAACTATAGCAATTTCTCTTAATATCCCTTAAGGTGTCAATCTCTTACATCACGCTCTGAGTCCCTTAGGGGCAGAATTCATTCACTGAGAATTTAGCACAATAACTAGAACATGGTGCTTGTTACACAGAACATATAAAAGTGGTAATGGATGAACTGGCTGTGTAACAGTCGCATTACTTAGTCTCTTTAAGCCTCATTCTCCTCCATTACAATAGGAAGCCCCCTCTTTAAGATCACATCCAACTTTAATAGTCTATGACTAAATTTTCTCTACAATATGTGGAAACAATAAGCTTGAAATTTCAAAACAATCCATTAGACTTCCAATCCAGACTTACATGAGCCTTAAGTGTTAGTTATACCTCTGTTTCTCCATGTGTGACATGATAATTAAAATACTGCTCCCCTTCATAGAAAATCTCATTGATGATGCAAACCATACTTAAGTGTCAAATGATCAGAATAATACGCAAAATTCTAGAAATGAGTAAATTTTTTTCTAAAATGATTTGTAGTAATGAGGCTCGTTACCTGCTAAATTAGGCCTTATTGAATGTTGAGAGGATACGTTCATAACTAATGATTTTTCTTTGTTTCATCTTTTATCAAGCTGTTCTTTTACATGTGAATCATTACAAGGACCACTCAAGCCTGTAACCTTTTCTAACTCTTTATATTTCTTTTACCAACCTACTTTGTTTTTTTACTCCATTGTACCAAATGTCCAATTTTTAAATATCTACCAATGGTTAAGAATGCTTTGATTGAGGACCATACTTTCAGGAACGTATCTTCCATTAGACAATATTTACCTTACGTTCAATATTTACCTTCTACTTCATTCGCCCACTAACTCAACTTGTTTTTGCAATGGAGAATTATTACTCAATGAATTTTATTGCATTCATAGTTGTACAATGATCATCACAACCAAATTTTATAACATTTGCATCCCAAACCCTCAGTGCATCCCCCCACTTCCCAACCTGTCTCATTTATCCCAATTTAAAACTTACCAATGTAGAAAGTCTTTTAGAAACAACGATATGTGATGAAACATAATTAAGCATAATTAAGACACATGAAACATAATTAAAGCAATATAAAAATATAAACTGGGAAAAAATACTGCAATCCAGGGAACAGGGGTAGGGTTGCAAGCAGTGGTAGAAGGTATGCGTGACCAAATATCTGCAGTGTTCCTACAGAAGAAAATTAATTCCAGCGGAATTACTCTTTGTCTAAAATGGAACATGGCAAGGGCTGAAAAAGACCCATTTCCTTGTACGATAAGAAGTCCTAGAGACATATTGGCAGAAATTGCCTACATGCTCACTAAATCTATTATCTCTTCTTCCTCAGAACACAGATCCCATTACCAAGCTTCCTCCGGAGTTTGATGCAGCTAGACGACTGCATCGGGACTGCAGAAACGGACGACGATTCTCTTCCACAAGAAAACAGGTGTTCCCCCCAAGAGCTGCCCCAACCACTTCTCTCTGTCAGACCAGTAACTAGGGTTAAATCCTAGCATAAACCAGTTGATGACTTCCTAAATCTGGTAAGCGGGGGCGGAGGGGGGGGGGAAGAATATTCCAAAAAATTTTAGGAACGAGCTAGCATATACTAGCAGAAACCGAAGAAGTGCAACTAGAATTTAGATTGTGAGGATCCTTGATGAGGGACTGGAATGTCAGAGAAGATAAATAAGAAGTCTTCAACTTGGAGACATTTAGATATGGGCTTTAATAACTTAACCAGCAACCCCAGGGACGGACAAGCTTTCTGTTGGACTGGCACAAAGAAGCCTGAGAAAAAACAGCAGTAAACCTCAGTAAAGCAGAAATGCCTAGCTTCCCTGAAAGACTGTAGAAGCAGGAACAAAGAAGGCATTCCAGGCATGCTGGAATATACATATTTAAAAGACCAGAGGATTCAGAGTTCCATTCCATACAAAGGCCCAGAGACTACATCATTTACCGATCTGTCAGGAATGTACTATAAAAAGAGACATCGCATCACTAAAAAATTCAGGGAGTTTTCATCATGGCTCAGCAGAAATGAAATCTGACTAGTACCCATGAGGATGCAGATTCAATCCCTGGCCTTGCTCAGTGGGTTAAGGATCTGGCATTGCCGTGAGCTATGGTGTAGGTTGCAGACACAGCTTGGATTCCAAGTTGCTGTGACTGTGGTGTTGGCCAGCAGCTGTAGCTCCAATTCAAATCCTAGCCTGGGAACCTTCCCTAAAAGGACCAAAAAAAAAAAAAAAAATCAGTAGTAGCCCTTTGTAGGGCTGGGATGATAGGATAGATTGTCACAGAGTTGGCAAAGTGGCAGCATTTAACTGCCAGAAGGCAGGAGGCCGCAATTACTATAATGAGTGGCATTGTCGGAGGAACAGCCAAGGTGCTTGACACACTAGGATTTTTGGAGGTGGTTAATAGTGTACATAAGGGCAAAAAAGAGGGCAGCCAGTAGGCATGCTGCTTAACATTTATAATCACAAGAAGCAAGACTAAAGGAGCAGAAGGCAGAAGGTGGCTTCTTCCAAAAAAAGGCAAAATCTCTTACTCAGTTCCCAGAGCTGAGCCAATTTTCAGGTCCAAACTCATCAGCTGAAGAGATAACACAGAGTAATATACCACTTAAGGTTTTTGCATTTGTTATTCTTTTTGACTGGAATATCCTTCTCTCAGATATTCACTCATTTGCTGTCTCTTCTCTTTCAGGTCTCTGCTCAATGGTTATTTTCAAAGATGAGACTTGTCCAAACCATCCTATTTTTTTTTCCTAGTAAAGTGTACTTGACCTACAGTGTTGTGCAAATTTAAGCTGTATAGCATAGTTCCCAGTCATGTGTTCACACACATTATATATATATACACACATTCTTTTTCTCATACTATCTTTTATCCTGTTCTATCCCAAGAGATTGGATATAGTTCCCTGTGCTATAAAATAGGACCTCTTTGCTTATCCATTCTAAATGTAATAGTTTGTATACCAAACTCCCTGTCCATCCCACTCCCTCCTCCCTCCCCCTTAGCAATCACAGGTCTATTCTCCATGTCTGTGAGTCTGTTTCTGTTTTGTAGGTAGGTTGATTTGTGCCATATTTTAGATTCAACATATAAGTGATATCATATGGTATTTTTCTTTCTCTTTCTGACTTCACTTAGTATTAGAATCTTTAGTTGCATCCATGTTGCTACAAATGGCATTATTCCATTCTCTTTCATGGCTGAGTAGTATTCCACTGTATATATGTACCACACCTTCATTTAATCCACTCCTCTACTGTTGGACATTTAGGCTGTTTCCATGTCTTCGACTATTGTGAAGAGTGCTGCAACTGCAATGTTCCTCTCATCCTAGCAACTCTCTTCCCTCTTCCTTGCTTTAGTCTCTAAGGCCCTTATCACCATCTGACACTTTCCATACTTTAGTTATTCATTTTATTGCCCATTTTACCTACTACAATGCAGTTCTATGAGAAATCCAGTATGTGCATTTTTCACTTGCCTAAAACAGTACCTGATCATTGTGTACATAAGAGGTGCTCAAAATTTTTAAATGAGTAAATTCAGAGAAGAGATTTGGCATAAATAAAATCTGAGGGGTGGTTGGTCCATAGATAGAACCTCAACCCATGAAAACATGCATGCAGTTGGGGAAAGTGTAGGAAGAAGAGAGCACCAAGACCCAAGGAACATCAATATTTGAAAAGAGAACAGACAAGTAGGAATCTGGAGTTCCCATCGTGGTGCAGCAGAAACGAAACCGACTAGGAACCATGAGGTTGCGTGTTTGACCCCTGGCCATGCTCATCAGGTCAAGGTTCCAGTGTTGTTGTGAGCTGTGATATAGGTCACAGACATGCTTGGATCTGGTGTTGCTGTGGCTGTGGCTTAGGCCAGCGGCAAAAGCTCTGATTAGATCCCTAGCCTGGGAACCTCCATATGCCATGGGTATGGCCCTAAAAAGACAAAAAGACCAAAAAAATAAAGAAAGAAAGAAAGAAAGAAAGAAAGAAAGAAAGGAAGGAAGGAAGGAAGGAAGGAAGGAAGGAAGGAAGGAAGGAAGGAAGGAAGGAAGAAGAAAGAAAGAAAGAAAGAAAGAAAGAAAGAAAGAAAGAAAGAAAGAAAGAAAGAAAGAAAGAAAGAAAGAGAAAAGTAGGAATCTGCTCAGGAGACTGAGATACATAAGGCATGAGAAAATCCAGGAAAATTGGACATATTGAAAAGCAAGGAAGGAAACTGAAGAAATGGGAAGTTGTCAATCTTGTAAATGTTTCTATAACTTACAAATCCAAGTTAGGTGAGGTCCCAAAAGTATGCATTAGATTTGGCCACATGGAACTCATGAATGAATCTATCAAGTACAGTTCTTTCTAAGAAGGGCGGTACCTTTCTAGTAAGTGTATTAGAGGCATACGTGCACATGGTCAAAGCCAGATGTCTGTAATAGGTGGTTGCTGTGTCTCCTTCTACCAACTTTTTCATGAAGGTCAGGCCAGAGATCTTTTCCAGAAAATCACCTCCTGCCTGCCTTCTCCTTCTGGATTAGAACATGTCATTGGCACAATTTCCTCAAAATTTAATGGTTACATCTGTCGAATAGCTTGGATTTCCCAATGTTCAATTCCCAGTGAGAGGCCTAGAGTATGTAGGATGTCAGAAAATAGCACTGTTACAATAAATCAAGTGTGTCTTCTGCACAGAAAGAATAATTCCTGCCCTGAGGAAAGTAAACCTCTGTATCTGATGAGACGCCTGGGATTTGATGAGTCACATGCAGTGGCGCTTTTTAAACTCCCTCCTGAAAGTGATAAACGATCTCTGGGGTGGCAACGGGAGTAACAACAGAGACCATGAGGAGGAAGCCAGCCTCTGATCACTTCTCCTCCTTATACCCAGTTTGTCCTTTCTACTAAAACCATGCTTCATGACCTTTAACAAATAAACACATTTCAGAGAAAAACAAAATCTAAAAAGAGAAGAAAAATTAAATAATTATGGAAATTCAATGTTGGAGTTCCCATTGTGGCTCAGCAGGTAACGAATCCAAATAGTATCCATGAAGATGCGAGTTTCAATCCCTGGCCTCACTCGGTGGGTTAAGGATCCGGCATTGCCATGAGTTGTGGTGGAAGATGCAGACGCAGCTCGGATCCGGCATTGCTGTGGCTGTGCCAAAGGCCGGCAGCTGCAGCTCTCATTCAACCCCTGGCCTGGGAACTTCCACATGCCACAGATGCAGCCCTTAAAAAAAAAGTTAAATTCAATGTTTTGAAAAAACAATGACAAGTGGGAGTTCCCATCGTGGCACAGAGGAAACGAATCCGACTAGGAACCATGAGGTTGCAGGTTCGATCCCTGGCCTCATTCAGCGGGTTAAGGATCCTGCGTTGCAGTGAGCTGTGGTGTAGGTTGCAGAGTTGGCTCAGATCTGGCGTTGCTGTGGCTGTAGCGTAGGCCAGCAGCTACAGCTCTAATTAGACCCCTAGCCTGGGAACCTCCATATGCCACGAGTGCGGCCCTAAAAAAAAAAAAAAAACCAACAATGAAAAGTGAAAATAAAAATCTACATATGAGGCTTTTTTAATTAAAGTCAAAATTTTTTAAATAAGAAGATGAATTGAAAACAGATACAATAAATCAGATTTAACCTAAAAGTAATGAAAGTATAAAAATCAATAAAATTAAAATTTTAAACAAAAAGCTATCAGAGAAAATATCAAAAGAAACATAAAACACACAAAAATATAAAGTGAAAATTAACAGAAATGTAGACTGAGGAGGAGAGTCAAGACTACAAATTAAGAACATACTATAAATATAACAAGATAAAGAATAATATATTCATAAGAAAATAAAATTGATTAGGAAATTTGAAACATTAAATACAAAAATAGAATAAGCAAAGGAAAAGAACAGATAAAGTAACATAAACCCAGGGAATAAAAGTGCATAAAACAATGATAGACCAACCTCTACAAATTTCCCCAGCAAACTGCATACCTGATATGTTTCAAATAGCATGTTATTGAGGAATTCATTATCTGGAAAGATTCTATGTGCACTGTACCCATTCTACAAATGAGCACAGAGATATTAAACCATTTGCCCGAAGCCACACACATCTACTGAGCCTAAAACCCACTTCTTAAAATATAATTGTGGCTTTGTTTTTTTAAAAGAATTACTTACCCCTTAAGTAAAAGAACAAATTTTACATTACAAACCATCATATTCTGAATTTAACTATTTGAAAAATAAAGTGTTGGTATAGTGTTTGAACTTAAAGTGAGACACACATTACAGATAAAATGTTTGAAAACATTTAAAGATCTTTGAAATTCATTAAGCATTTCAAGTCTGACAGCTAACATGCCTCCACAAAATGCACAATCTACCCCAATTGTGTTGACAGATCAAAGCCAAAATAAGCTCTATTAATCAGCACAGGAAATAATAGTGCCATTTGTTAACTTTGAAGGAAACTTTTGTTATAGATTTCTAAGGAAATTAGTTGGATTTTACTTCTGATATTAAAAGTGTTGCTCACACTCTTGAAAATTAAAAATTCTTATCACAATAGAGATATACTGCTTTGAGTAGTTGTTCCACTTAATCTTTTACACGTAACTAAACTGACTTCTAAATTTAACTATTCATCTGAGAAATTTAGCCGTCTGTTTTCTCATTTCAGGTAATTTGACTTTGCTAAGTAAAATAGAGACAATTTCGACTACACACTGATTAGAAGGAATATAAAGGTGAATAGCTGAAGTCAGAAATAGTTATTCCAAAAGTTGGAAGATCATCTTAAATTAGCAACCCTTTAGGGAAAAGAGTATTATTGACCGACAGTATCTTGGCTGCTATCGAAACTTAAGTTTACTATGTCCCTGACTCAAAAATAACACTGATTATAACCACATATTAATCAAAATTCTGCTACTTCATGCCTTTTCTCCTGATATCCCAGTTAACCCTATTTGAAGTTCTTTTTTTTTTTTTTTTTTGCCATTTCTTGGGCCCAGGCTAGGGGTCCAATAGGAGCTGTAGCCACCGGCCTACGCCAGAGCCACAGCAACGCGGGATCCGAGCCGCATCTGCAACCTACACTGCAGCTCACGGCAACGCTGGATCGTTAACCCACTGAGCAAGGGCAGGGACTGAACCCACAACTTCATGGTTCCTAGTCGGATTCGTTAACCATTGCGCCAGCCACGACGGGAACTCCCTCTATTTGAAGTTCTAATCAGCCATCCAATTCACTAGTTGCCTAATCTCAGCTCTCAAGTCTTCTAACTTCTCTCATCCTGGTAATTTAATTTTCTGTTTTTTTTCATTCTGCAAATACTAAGTTGTAAAAACTGTGATACACCCCAGAAATACAATGATAAACAACATATTTGTTATGGGTTGGATTGTGTCTTCCAAAAATTCTTGTTTTTTTGTTTTTGTTTTTTTTTTGTCTTTTTGCTATTTCCTTGGGCCGCTCCAGCGGCACATGGAGGTTCCCAGGCTAGGGGTCGAATCGGAGCCATAGCCACCGGCCTACGCCAGAGCCACAGCAACGCGGGATCCGAGCCGCGTCTGCAACCTACACCACAGCTCACGGCAATGCCGGATCGTTAACCCACTGAGCAAGGGCAGGGACCGAACCCGCAACCTCATGGTTCTTAGTCAGATTCCTTAACCACTGCGCCACGATGGGAACTCCTTCCCCAAATTCTTATTTTTAAGTCTGAAGTCCCAGTACTTAAAAAAAATCTAACTTTGAAAAAAGAATGTATATATATACACGTTGGGGGGGGGGTGACTAGGTCACTTTGCTGTACAGCAGAAACTTGACAGAACACTGTAAACCAACTATAACAGAAAAAAATAAAAATCATTATAAAATGCAAAGAAAAAAGAAAATACAGTCTTTAAAGAAGTATTTAAGTTAAATAAGAACATTAGGGTGGGCCCTAATCCGATATGACTAGTATCCTTATAAGAAGAGGAGATTAGGACACACAGAGAGAGAAAGAATGTGTGGCACAAAGAAAGCAGATGGTCATCAGAAAGCCATGGAGAGCGGTTCAGAAGAAACCAACTCTACTGACACCTTGATCGTGGACTTCTAGCCTCCAGGATTACAAAAAAATTAATTTCTGTTTTTGAGTTCTCATTGTGGCTCAGAGGGTTATGAACCCAACTAGTATCCATGAAGATGCAGGTTTAATCCCTGGACTTGCTCAGTTGGTAAAGATCCCTTGTTTCTGTGGCTGTGGCGTAGGGCAACAGCTGCAGCTCCAGTTCGACCCCTAGCCTGAGAACTTACACATGCTGCAGGTGTGACCCTTAAAAATCAAATAAATATTTTTAAATTTTAAAAATATTTTTTAAAAAGGAAATTAATTTTTAAAGCCACCCAGTTTATTATTTGTTACAGCAACCCTAGAAAACTAATACACATTCATTATTTATTTGTGTTTCCTCACTCATTACACTAAACACTCATGTGAAAATTTGAAGCTTAAAACTTCGCAAATAAAACTATGAACACAGTTAAATACCAAGGACTGGAGAACAGTTGGGAATTTTCATTTTGGATCTTTTAACTGAAATTAGAGCTATATAACAACAAAAATAGGGAGGAAAGAAGAATGATTTTGAGATGAACAAAAAGCATTCATTTCCCAAATCAATATCAATCTCCTTTTGAAAATGTTTTCCTAAATACTGAATAATTCCAAGAATTATTTGAACTTGAAAGTGGTATGAGTCAATGGACAAATCACAGGCCTTAGGGACAGGATAAATCTGCTACACAATCCTGAGCAATTACTTAGCCTTTCTTGACCTCATTTCTAATATGAAAATTCACAAGTTTATAGTGAGAATCAAATAAGATAATCAAAATTAAAGCAATCTGTATACTTGAAAGCACATTACAAAGATGAATATTTTTTTCTGATCCACCAATCTAAAAAACTCTGAGAGGCTATCAATGAACTTCTCATCTAAGTTGGAATATTGATAAGGAGCAACATAAAGTTTACTAGTTTCTGTACTCTATGAAAACATTACATTCAGTATTCTGGAAATTCTCAACTGTCCTCAACATTTCAAATGATGAGCAAAGGCTCTGAGACCAGATTTGGGGTGAGAAAGTAAAACAGAAAAACTCAGCACAAATCTGTCCTGTCATTCATCCAGGTGAAATAATAGACTCGGATAATGCCAGCTGCAAACCTAATACAAAACAATATTTCTTCCAAGAAAATGTTGCAACTATAAAGGACCACAACAACTTCTTCTTTTGAATTACTGCTTTCTTATTCACTGAAAGACTTTGTGTTCTAAAATCATAGATGATCAGAGACTGCTTTAGAAATTCTATCAGTAAGACGGAAATATCCCATTCTTGCCTGGAGGATCTAAGTTACTCCCATATAGATAAGTAGCCTCTATTTAAGACCCTGGCAAATAGCTTCAGATAAAGGAATAGTTTGGAGGACACAATATTCCAAATCTATCTTAACTTAAATTGCTTTCAAAGAAACAGCACCCCAGGTCCACTTCAGCAGCTATACTTGAATGAACCATTTATTTACAGAGCCTTGCTTCTTTCTTCCCTCTTAACTTACCAAATACAAACATTTAAAGTAGTTCGACTTTTCATTCCTAAACGGTCTCTCCTCCACCTCTTTTTTCTTTATTTTTTATCCTTCCCTTTCCCCTTCTTCTTCTTTCCCCGTCCCCTTCCCTCTCTCCCTCCCTTGACAAAATATTTTAGATTAAAATAGTCCATGAACAGGAACAAGGTATTTACAGAAACAACTGGGAAAAACATAAAATTGACATATTCTTAAACAGAAAGGTCTATTTATAAAAATTTGTTATGAATCTGGAAGACTCAGTTCCTCCTCCTTATCCTTGTCTGAAGACCTGATAGATGGTACACAAGGCCCAGGAGTAGGAGATGGTTCTAACACATTTGGTAAGTAAGGGTCATCTCTTGGTGTGAGTTCACAAGGGAGGGAAGGGCCAGATCTTATAGTACAGAATGGAAGACTCCAAAGGAAACACTAAAAACAAAACCAAAAATCACACTCTGTTTCTGTTTCCTATTGGAGGAGGCTGCAAACTGTTTTTTAAATTGACCGAATTCCCCACCACCAACTTTTAGCAGAAAAACAGCAACCCCGAGACTCTAATTTTCCATGACATAAAAGCTAATATACACATAGAAATGGTTCAAGATTTGTAAATTAATTTTATATGATCAAATAGAAACTTTAAAATAACCTTGATGATCTGAAAGCACATTTCAGAGAACAAAATTTCTCAAAATGTTCATGCCTAATTCTTAAACTGCTCAGAAGCTGATTTACTTTCATCTTATCTTTATGGTTTGTCTTCTTTTTCAATGTATTTTCCATTTCATTATTTCCTTCTTATTTACTGAATTTATTCTCCTTTTACTATCTTCCTAAATTGGACTCTGGGCTCATTAATTTCCATCGTTTTTTCTTTCCTAAAATGTTTATTTTTCTTGGTTGGGATTTTCTGTGCTTCCTGAAACAGAATTATGTCTTCCGATCCTGGAATATTTTCACCCAGGTCTTAAAAATTGCCTCTGCCACATTTTTTTCTAGTCTCTTATTCTGGAATTCCAATTAAACATGTTAGACCTTCTCTTTATAATGTCCACATCTCTTAACCTTGAGTGTTCTTTATCTCTTTGTATAATTTCTGCAACTCCGTATTTTATTTCATTAATCTTTGATTTTCCTTAGTCTAATCTTCATTTATGTCATGCACTTTTAATTATTATAATTTCATTTTTAGAAGTTTTATGTTGAATTTTCTAGCCTGCTGCATGTTTTTACTGTATTTGTTCCTTTCTTAGAGAGTCCATCCTTTATTTAAACATTTTAAATATTGTTTGAAGAATTTAGGAATATTTTCTGCTGTCTCACTCAAAGGAACTTATTTCTCAGGTATTTTGTAGTTCGGATTCTCAACTCATGTATTACGGAAACTTTTTCTGAGGGACAAGCCTGGACTGAAGCTGCATTCAGGGAAGGATGATATGCCTTTGCTTCTGCCAGTAACCTAAGAGTGCTAACAAACTGGAGCCATTTCAAGTTTTTGCCTCAGTTTTAGATTGCTCAGACCACAAAAATGACAGAAATTCTAACCCAAAAGTGATGTAAACAGTGATCCATTCTCAAGGCAGGTGTTTCTATTATTTTCTCCTCGGGACCCAGGCCAAGAGACAATTTGTCTTGTAATCTTCCTATGTTGATAGGGAGATATTTTTTTTAACTCGACCCACTTTATTAATCATAAAGTGAAAGTCATGGCTTTATGTGGATTCTCAGTTACACTTTCCCACCTGTGTAAGTGCAGGGCCTTCTCCTCTGCACGGCTGCGGTCATTAAAAGTAGATGACCAATCAGCAAATGTTCTCAAGGACAGCCATGATGTCCTTGTCCAATTACCCATCATCCAAATTTCCAACTCCCCTTCTTTTTTGGCTTCTAAGGATTTCCCTTTACTTACTTTTGAGCTCACCTGTGCACTTAAAATTATTGTCCCTATTCTACCAAGTATTTGTAGGTATTTTACACTAGAGGTTTTACCAGGACGTCTTATCTACAATTATGCTGATAATGGAACTCGGTTCACTCTTCAACCTACTCCAATCTGTCTTTTACTCCTAACACTTCATTGAAAATACATTAACAAACGTCTTACTTTGACTTTTCAGCAGCTTTCAAAGGAGCTGAATTCTCTTTCCTTCTTTTACTTTCCTGGTTCCATAATATAACTCCATTCTAAAACTTATTATGTGTTTTTTCCTACTCTTCTGGTTTTTCTTCTTGTGATGGCTTTGCCTGCTGCTTCTCCTCCATATTTCTAAATATTGGAGTTCTTCGGAGATTTTTTCCTTTCTTTTATTCTTCTTAAAATTGTTTTTTCTTTTAGGCTGCACCCACAGCATGTGGAAGTTCCTGGGCCAGGGATCAAACATGTGCCACAGCAGTGACAATGCTGGATCCTTAACCTGCTGCACCATCAGGGAACTCCAGGAGATTTTTCTTCTAATCTTCTCCTTACTCCAAACTCTCTTCCTAGAAAATCTCAATCACTTCCATTGTTTTAAATAGTATATACATACTAACAACTCCCAAATGTATATCACCAACCCAAATTATCTTTTGGGTTCCATATGTACATAGACAACTACCTACATGGCACCTCCACCTGTACCTCTCAAAGGCATCTCATACTTCATCTTCCAATCTAATCTATATTTGCAAATGACACATCCATCAACCCAGTTGTTCTTGCCAAAAGTCTACTGGTTAGCCTTGATAACATCTTCAACCTCTCTACCACTAACCCAACAACTAAAACCCATCATTAAATCCCATAAATACTACCTAAAATATATATATCTTGAATTTGTACATTCCTCTTTGTCCCCACACCAGACCAAGTCACCATCATCTTACTTCACACCACTGCAATAGGTATCTGAGTTCACAGTTCACTCAGCACCTACTACTCACCCACCTAAACTACCACAGTCAAAGTAATCTTAAAATATTACACTGGATCACATCACCCTCCTGCTTAAAGGTTTCTTAATACCATGAGGATTTAAAAAAAAAAGACAAAAATAAAATTCTTTACTTGGCATACAAGAAAAGTCTTGCTTATCTAGCCTTGCCTATTTCATCAGGCTTATTAAACATTAGCCACAATGGTTTTCTTTCAAATTCGCAAACACACCAAATTTTTCCCAACTTTGAATCTTTAACATTTTTTACTTCTTCTGCCTATAATACTCTTCCCATCACTCTTTGCATGTTTCTGACCCTGATCCTCACTTTTCTTGCTACTATTTGTGACTTCCTATAGGCTTCTTAACTCCTCTCAGTCGCAGTTTCCACATATATTAAATACGAACAGTAAAACATCTAACTCATTGAATTATTGTGAAGATTAAACTAGGTAATACATGGTATATAGAACAATCCCTGACACACAGTAAGTACCTAATACATTTGATTTTACTTTTTATTTTATTTTTATGTTGTTCTGAATGGAAACTGAGAACAACTGGCTAGAATTCCTTTTATACCATACATATTCACTTTGAGCCTTTGCATGTTGGACAATGTATATGCTTATTTTATGAATCATCCTCCACTTTGCAATATTTTGATCAATCTGCCTTGTCTCTGCTTTAATTTCTTCACAATTATTCTCCATTACAGGATCATGAAGAGAGGTTCTAGTCGCCTGCCCTTTATGGACAGTCTTGCAAGTTCCTGCTTCCAAAAACTAGGAACATGATTAGGTGTCTTGTAATTTATATTCGTAAGGCTTATTATTAGTGTTGTTAATGGTAAGTTTTTACTTGGGAAGGAAAGCTGGAATTGTATAGTTTCCTCTGTTTTGTGTTTAGTTTATTTTGTTTCACTCCGATTTAAATTTTGGTGGTGCCATTTGTTGGCCTGCACTAGAAAATGAAGGGTAATTTTTCAAAGAACCTCCACAAATATATTTTTCTCTTAGCAGCTTAAATTCCTAAGCTTTACTATTCATATAGAAACAGCAGTTATTTGAGTTGAACTTGTGTTCCTATGGAAGTTATACACACTAGAGAATCCAGCATATATAAAGAGAGAAAAGCTGTAGAATAGATATATATTAAGGTCATTTCTTGCTACTTGATGTAAAACACACTTCCTGTCATTTTTTTCTTGTCTTGGTTTCTTTTTTCAGCCTCAAGTTCATTACATACTTCATTTTAACGTGTCAAGATGCTTGCCAAAGTGAATAGAAGAGAAAAAAGAATATAGTTAAGATGAAAAATAGATATTTATCTTCCTTCAGGTGTATTGACAATTGTGACAAAACTCATTTTTATAAGGAAAAAGAAGATAAGAAAACATGACATGGGACAAAAAAATAGCTTAGCGGTTTCCTGGGTGATCTCTATTATACTTAAGTCTGAGTGTGCTGCCATGTTTAGGGTTCATATCACAGCAATGCTGGAAGAGAAGTCCTTGACCACCTGGAACCAGAGAGGTCAGAGATGGGAGAAATAGCTATTTTTCAATGGTTTCATTCTGCTGACATAGACCAGAGAGAGTATTCCCCAATTTTTCCCGACAATATCTCCACTAGCCTCGCTTTTGCAACCCTCAGAAAGATGATGGAAACTGCCAAGAGGACATGTTAGTCTAGCAGGTGGTAAACTCCCTGTTATGCACTTAATGTCTGTGTGCTCCCAAAATTCATACAGTGAAGGAAGCCCTAATCCCCCAATAGAGCTGCATTTAGAGATGGTATGTCCGAGGAAGTAATTAAGGTTAAATGAGGTCATAAGAGTAGAGCCCTGATCTGATAATATTAATATCCTTATCAGAAGAGATACCAAAGAGTTTCTTCTTCTGCCTTGATTAAAATATATATATATATATTAGGTCATGTGAGCACACAGCAAGAATGCGGCTGTCCGCAGTTCAAGGGGAAAGCTTTCACCAGACACCAACGCTGCTGCAACCATGATCTTGGCCTTTCAGTCCCTAGAACTGTAAGAAATTAAACTTCTGTCGTTTAAGCCACCAGTCCCTGGTGTTTTGTTTTGGCAGCCCTAACAGACGAATACTCTCTCCAAAATGAAGAAATCTATTTTCTTCTCCTTTGTATCTCTAAGAGTCACAGAGCACTCAATAATTGCTGGTGAACTGAACCGAGAGTTAAGTCAGTCTCTCCCCCTCCTCTTCTTGTGCTCTCAGCAGACTATATTTCAACTATTATTATCAATTTGTCAATATCATCGTATCTTTTCATAATAATTTCCTGCCATGTTTTTCTCCTTTACTGGACTACGGAAAAAGGAAGAAATTGTGCCTTTTTAGCCTTCTATTTTCCCAGTGTAAAGCACAACACAGCTGTGACAAATATTGCCAGTTACCTACCCAAAATTCATTTTCCAGGTTTTTTTTTTTTTTCCTGCTAAAACATTTACTTTCTTAGACTGTCTTTCAGATAGAGGAGATGTGTGATTATAATTCGTTTCTGGACAAGGGACACAAGGAAAGATTTTGTTTTCCTCACTTAATGGTGCCAATTATTTTTATCCTTATTTCTGACACGTCTGGCCTACAATTCACATGTGACACTGCAGTAGTAGCTGTCTTGCTTTGTGAGATGACAGGCATGAAGACAAACACCATGTGTTGTGAAGAATGGACTGCAAAGACAGTAGGAAGCCGGGAAATTGATAAAATAATGGAGTCTTTGTATCAATCCTGGCTTGTTTTCCTCTGGACTTCTTGTTTTGAAGGAGAAAAACTTCATTGTGCTTCATTGAAGCACAATATCAAGGTCTCTGTGACTTGCAGATGATGCAATTCCTAACTGACACAGTAGGAGCTCAGTAAATGCTGACCTGCAAGGATATGGACACCATTGCCAAAGCAGATGGGGAAAATACTCCTGTTAGAGACAAACACCACATGCAGAAGGTGTGGCAAGAGTGGGTCATGCTGCAAATAAAAAACAGTGTAGATTATCTATAGGAAGCCCAAGATTGTATACATTCTCTGTTTCAGGGGAACCTCATACTAATTTAATCAGTCAATAAAAACTGAGCTGGTAAAAAATGAAAATGCAGTCAGGAGAAAAATAGGCAATACTGTGTCTGTCTTGAAAATCCCTCAGAATTTTGAACTGTCATTGACAGATAATGTTTTAGCAATAGAAAACACCAGAAGATTCACAGATTAAAATCCTATGCAAGTTAAGGAAAGATAAAAAAGATAATATGATAAATGTGTTCAGCAGATCAAAAAAAAAAATCACCCCCAGATATCAGTATTGACTATACCAGAGACAGAGAGTGACAATGGAGAGGGTTTAAGTTACACAGTAACGTCAGGTATTTTACCTTGGTACTTACCATAAGGCAACTACTATACTATGTCTTTGATATCCTACCTTATTCAATTCTCAGAGAAACACCTGAGATAGTAGATTTGTACCCATTTTTCAGACAAGTAATCTGAGTCATAGAGAAGTGAATAAAGTAACTTGCTAAAGAAATTTTGGACCAGGATTCAAACCTCTGTCATTATATCACCTCCCTGGGTCTATTACACAAAGTACTTAATTTTAGACATTGACTCTACTGCTGCTACAACTGGCACTGTTTAGCTAAATAAACTGTAGACTCAATTTAAATCATGGCATCATAGCTTACTAGTTCTGTGGCATAGGGAAATTATTCTTCTGATCTTAGACCTCTCTTAGCTAAAACAACTATTAATAATGCCCACTCTGCCTGCCTCACACAATTGTGAATGTGCCCATACATGCTGAGCAATATTTTTTAAGGTAAAGGATTATTATTATCAGGAGAAGACAAAAACAGAGTGATAATTTGTAGTTCTCTGGAGAATTCGCACAATAAAGTTCCTCTGGACAGAAAATATTTGCTGTATTGAATATTGAAAAATTAATCTCAGTGAGTTATAATGCTGTGGTAAGACCAAAAGCACCAGTACAAAATATGTCTCTTCCAACCCAAAAAAGACTTGCATTGGTACCAAGACACTACAGCCAGTATTCCCTGTGACATTTCTGCAGTGCCTAAAGAACAAAGCATATGACTTCTACCCATCTCTTTATTCCTACACTCATCTACTTATTCAAAATATACACACATATATACAAAGAGAGAGATACAGACGGAGAGACAGATACAGACAGGACCGATTATAAACATGGTACTGTATTCACTGCTAGATATACAATGGTGAACAACATAGACCCTGCCCTCCTGAAAGTTGTCGTTTAGTTACCAAAAACATACTGATGGTACAGGGTCTTATGTTTATGTACATGCTTTTAAAATATCCCCTTCATAGTTCCTGTCATGGCACAGTGGTTAACGAATCCAACTAGGAACCATGAGGTTGTAGGTTCTATCCCTGGCCTCGCTCAGTGGGTTAAGGATACGGCATTGCTATGAGCTGTGGTGTAGGTCACAGATGCAGCTCAGATCCCATGTTCCTGTGGCTCTGGCGTAGGCCAGTGGTTACAGATCTGATTAGATCCCTAGCCTGGGAACCTCCATATGCCGCAGGTGTGGCCCTAGAAAAAAATAAAATAAAAATAATAATAAAATAAAATATCCCCTTCATTTTCTTTCACTACTTCATTCAATATACATTTATTGAGTGAGCATTCTCTTCCCATCTCAATAAATGGAAACTCACTTCCTCCAACTGGGGAAAACTAAGAACCATGAAATTATTATAACTCTTTTCTTTCATTCTCATTCCATCAGCAAATCCTATCAGCTCTTTCTTCTAAGTATAGCTTCAATATAACTGCCTCTCACCACCTCTACCCCATCATCTTAGTGAAAGAGGCCACCACATCTCACCTGAGTAATTTCAATAAGCTACTTTACTGGTCTCCCTGCTCCTACCCATACTCCACCCCTATACCACCCTTTGGGGCTTTTTCATGAAAACAAGAGCAAACAATCAAAAGCCAGGCCTTCTGGCATGATTTCTATACAGAAAATTACAGCAGAACAAATAGTAGCAGGTGTGTGAGCTCTTCTTTGCCCACTGAATTCTAAGTAATGGACAAGAATCTAATAGGACTGGACATCAACCTCTAGCCATTGTGTTTAAGACTTCAAACTACCTAATTAAGAAGGCACCAATCTCTACCCTGGTATGATCAGAGAGGGATCCAAATATAGTAATTATGTCGTGGCAGAAACTTGGCCTTCAACCCCTTCCATTCTTCAACTAAAAGACAGAATCCTCTCCTGCAGGAGTTAAGAGTATAAGGTTTGTAGTTACTCTTACGTGATGGGGCAGGTTAGTGACCTATTTTTGCCACTAAAGCAAAACTTAGGATTGATTATCTTAAATACTAGGATTGATTATCTTAACTATTTGGTTTCCACGGAGCTTTAAAAGAAGTCAACTTCGCTCTTAGAGGCTGAGTTGAAGGGAATCAGTATTGAACATGATCATCCCACCAGTTAGCCATCTATATAATCCAGTCTTTTTTCCGTTTTTTAATTTTTTTATGGTCACACCACAGCACATGCAAGTTCCCAGGCCAAGGACTGAATACAAGCCACAGCTGCAACCTACACCACAGCTGCAGCAACACCAAATCTTTTAACCCATTGCACCAGCTTGGAGATCAAACCCAAGCCTCCACAGCAACCCCAGCAGCTGCAGTCAGATTCTTAACCCACTGCACACAGCAGGAACATCCTATATAAACCCATTCTTAACACAACAGTGAAACTGAGCCATTTAAATCAAAAGTCTGATTATGCCCCTCCTTTGTTCCAAGCCCTCCAGTAGTTTCCCATATCCCTTGGAATATAATCCAATTCCTTACTTTACCTACAAAGCTCTACAATATCTGCCTACCCTTTCACTTCATATTTAACTTCATTCTTGCTGTTCCGCCCATCACTCACATCCCCTCCAGCCACACTGTCCCTCTAACACTCTTAACTTTTGCCTTTACTATTCCTTCTGCCAGAAACATTTTGTCCCCAGATACCCCCAAGGCAGGTAAAGTGTTTCAGATGATAAATCACAAAAGAATGGAAACCAAATTAGATTACCTCTTTTTACAGAAATCCCCAACCCAGTAATTTAACATTTAAAAAAAAAAAAAAAAAAATCCTGGCCCAGTGATATCCCTGGGAAACTTAGAAGAAGCAAAATCACTATTTTGGTAAAAATTCTTATAAGCTAGACCACACTGGATTCCCACAGGAGCAAAAAAGTAGTTCTTCTAAAGATGTTTCTGCCAGGAAATGAGTGTTTTCATGTTTGTACATGGTTAGGGCTTTCTGAGCAAATTTTTCTGGACGCTAAGTTAGATAACAAGTCTTAAAAGTTAAAGGATGACGGAACAGTGAGAGAACTCCTGAGATTTACCTTCCTGGGAGTATGTGTTTAGCTTTCAAAAGATGAGATCCAGAGCTATCTATTCCAGGCGCTGTAAACCCAGAGACAGTACGGAGTCTTATTTTCTCCCTGGAGACATGTATTTACATTCCAAAGGGTAAGGACCCAAAAACCTTCTCTTTCTCTCTTTTCTTCTTATTTACATTAGAGAGATTAGGTTTCTCACCCACTCTCTGGAAGGGAGTGTGACAACTATTTAAACCATCCTACATAAACTGTCAGATTCATAACTTCAGGGTTTCTCCCCTGCAGTACAGACTTCGGTACATGTAGAATGACTTAGGCTCTCATCACATCATCCTAGAAGGAGGAAAGAATTTGGGCAAGGAGAACTAAAGTAGTTATTGATATAAGAAATAACAGCATTGCAATAAAGAAAAAGTAAGAGGAGTTCCCGCCATAACTCAGTGGTTAACGAACCCGACTAGTATCCATGAGAACACGGGTTCAATCCCTGGCCTTGCTCAGTGCGTTAAGGATCCAGTGTTGCCATGAGCTGTGGTGCAGATCACAGACACGGCTTGTTCTGGCGTTGCTGTGGCTGTGGTGTAGGCCAGCGGCTACAGCTCCAATTGGACCCTCAGCCTGGGAACCTCCATGTGCTGCAGATGCAGCCCTAAAAAGACAAAAAGACAAAAACAAAAAAAGAAATAAATAAGAAAAAAAAGAAATAATAGTTTTGATCTACGCTCCAGCAACCTCATGTGTACATTCAGTATGACATAAATAAATACAGTTTTAAAAACTTATCATTTGAAATATAAACTCACAAAACACATGGGAAAATAACCCACCATGAAAGAGAGGCAGCACATCAAACAGGAGGATGAGCACACTAGAAACTTGAGGAAAAGAATAATCTGGAATAGACTTTTTAAAATAACAGAATTTAAATTGATTAAAAAGATTAAAAAGCTACAAAACCATAAGGAAGAAACAGGACAGCACGAAGGAAAAAATAGGCACATTTGGAAAAGAATCTGAGAAATTCTAGATATGAAAAATACAGTCATTAAAATTAACTCAATGGCTTTGATCCAAAACCTGATTAAACAGCACTGACAGAAGCACTAGTGAAGGGGGTGGGGGAGGACAAATAGAAGATTCTTATCCAGTGTACAATATAGAGAAATAAAGAGATCAAAAGAAATAAAGAAAGGTTCACAGAGATGAAGACTAGAGAAATCAAAGCCATCACATGTCTAGCAGCAGTACCTGAAAACATACAGCGACGATGTGGGAGAGGCAATACTCAGTGCGCTAAGGTGGAAATGTTTCAATAACTGATGAAAACAGATGATTTTTTTCATGTTCATTAAGCACACAAAAATAAAATGAATAAATGGATAAATCCTAGGCACCAATAACAAAGATTTTTAAAAGCAACCTTCGATTTTAAAAAATTACTAACAACAGAGTTCCCATCATGGCTCAGCGGTTAACAAACGCAACTAGTATCCATGAGGATGCGGGTTTGACCCCTGGCTTTGCTCAGTGGGTTAAGGATCCAGTGTTGCCATGAGCTGTGGTGTAGATCACAGATGTGGCTGGGATCTTGTGTTGCTGTGGCTGTGGTGTAGGCCAGCAGCTGCACCTACGATTAGACTGATAGCCTAGGAACCTCCATATGCTGTGGGCACAGCCCTAAAAAAAAAAAGACAAAAGACAAAAAAAAATTATTAACATGAATTATCATATGCCTTCTTAAGAGCAAGAATAGACACTAGATGATAGTGGAATCATATCTACAAAGTGAGGGGAAATACTTAATCAATCCTGAATTATGTGCTCAGTCACAAAATGATTTGATGATGTGGAAAGCAATAAAATCAGTTTTAAACATTTTAAACAAGAAAATGTTTTCCATTAGTGTATACTTGCTAAAGTAACTACTAAAGAAAAATCTTACTAAAGAAATAGACTGAGGAAAATAAAAAAGAAGTCAGCATGAAGAAATAAGTTAGTAAACACGTAAGTGATTTGAAAAAGCATTGACAGCAAAAGCAAATTATTAAAATAATGACCACTTGTTAAGGGTTTAAAAATTAAGGTGAAAATAACATATTTAACAATTTACAAAAGAAATTCAGTGTTCTATACTTCAGAAAAAGGGTAGGTATTGGTTGAATTTGTAATTTACTGAGTTGAAAATGCATGTTAAAAATATAAGGATGACTTTTTAACCATTTTTTATTGAAGTATAGTTAATTTCCAATATTGTATTAGTTTCAGGTATATGTCAAAGTGATTCCATTATACATTTATATACATAATATTCTTTTTCAGATTCTTTTTCCATTATAAGTTATTATAAAATACTGAATATAGTTCCGTGTGATACATTATGCTCGGTCCTTGTTGTTTATCTATTTTCTATATAGTTGTATGTATATGTTAATCCCAAACTCCTAATTTATCTTCCCCATCATCATCCCCCACTATACCCTTTGGTAACCATGTCTGTGACCCTATTTCTACCTTGTAAATAAGTTCATTTCTATCTTTTTTTTTTGGTTCCACATATATGTGACATCATATATTTGTCTTTATCTAACTTCACTTAGTATGATAAACTCTAGGTCCACCCACAATACTGCAAATGGCATTATTTAATTCTTTTAATGGCTGAGAAATATTCCATTGAATAGATAGATAGAAATAGAGATATCTTCTTTTTTTTTTTTTTTGGTCTTTTTGCTATTTCTTGGGCCACTCCCGTGGCATATGGAGGTTCCCAGGCTAGGGGTCGAATTGGAGCTGTAGCCACAGGCCTATGCCAGAGCCACAGCAATGCAGGATCCGAGCCGCATCTGTGACCTACACCTCAGCTCACGGCAACGCCAGATCCTTCACCCACTGAGCAAGGGCAGGGACCGAACCCGCAACCTCATGGTTCCTAGTCGGATTCGTTAACCACTGCGCCACAACGGGAACTCCGAGATAGAGATATCTTCTTTATCCATCATCTGTCAGTGGACATTTAGGTTGCTTCTACCTCTTGACTACTGTAAATAGTGCTGCTATGAACTTTAAGGTGAATGTATCTTTTCAAAGTAAGTGTTTTCTCCAGATATACACCCAGTAGTGGGATTACTAGATCACATGGTAACTATTTCTAATTTTTTTAACAACCTGGATACTGTTTTCCATAGGGGCAGAACCAATGGTGTAGGAGGGTTTCCTTTTCTCCACATCGTCTCCAATATTTGCTAGTTGTAGACTTTTCGATGATGGTCATTCTGACTGGTGTGAGATGATACCTCATTGTAGTTTTGATTTACATTTCTTTACTAACTAGCAATATTGAGCATCTTTTCATATGCCTATTGGACATTTGTATGTCTTTCTTGGAGAAATATCTATCTAGATCTTCTGCCCATTTTTGATTGAGTTGCTTGGGTTTTGATACTGAATTATATGAGCTATTTGTATATTTTAGAAATCAAACCCTTGTCAGTAGCATCATTTGCAAACATTTTCTCCCATTTTGTAGGTTATCTTTGCATTTTGTTTATGGTTCCCTTTGCTGTGCAAAAGCTTCTAAGTGTACTTAGGTCTCACATGTTTATTTCTGCTTGTATTTCTAATGCTCTAGGAGACAAATCCCAAAAAAAAAAAAAATACTGCTATTATTTATGTCAAAGAGTGTATTGTATACTTGTACAGTATTCAGTCATACATTTGGGTCTTTAATCCATTTTGAGTTTATTTTTATATATGGTGTTAGAGAATGTTCTAATTTCAATCTTTTACATGTAGCTGTCCATTTTTCCTAGCACCACTTATTGAAAAGACTGACTTTTTCTCCACTGTATATTCTTGCCTCCTTTGTCATAGACTAATTGACCAGAAGTGTACGGGTTTATTTCTTTCAGGCTTTCTAAATTGTTTCATTGATCTATGTGTCTGTTTTAATGTCAGTACCATACTGTTTTGATTACTGTAGCTTTGTTACATAAACTGAAGTCAGGAAGCATGATTCCTCCAGATATACTATTCTTTCTCAAGATTGTGTTGGTTATTTGGGGTCTTCCATGTTTCCATACAAAGTTTAAATTTTTTTGTTCTAGTTCAATGAAAAATGCCATTTTTAATATTACAGGGATTGCAAGGAATATGTAGATTGCCTTGGATAGTAAGGTCATTTTAACAATATTGATTATTTCAATCCAAGAACACCAAAGACGACTTTTAAAAGAATATAAATGGAAGTTACAACTTCCAAATCAGTAGAAGGAAGAAAGAATAAAGAAAACTAGATCTAATACAAAGTAAGAAAGGAAATACATGCTTAGAAAAACACATATAGTAAATAAAAAGATGTCAGAAATAATTCCAATATATGGGAAGCCACAATAAATGTAAATAAAATATTTGGTTACTTAAAAGGTAGAGATTCCCATGTTTGATTTCAAAAATCCAACTACATGCTACTTATGATAGACATACCTAGAACCTGATAATGAAGAAAAAGTTGGCAGCAAAAGTATGGAAAAGATTTATCACAAAAAACTTAACTAAAAAGTTGTACAGTTATATTGATAGCAGTCAAAATAGACTCCAAGACAAGAATCATTATTGATAAAGAATATATTTATGTAATGATCAGATGAATGATTTATTAAGAAGATAAAACAAACATGAACCTGTATTTATTTCACTTTACCTCTCAATACATAATTGACATAATAGTTTACTTAACAGAATTATAAAAATATAGCTTGAATCTACATACCTTAATACAGCCTTAAATGTATAAGGCAAAACTTACAAAATTACCAAAGAAAGAAAACAAGTTCCCAAACATGGTCAAGTTTTAAAACACATTTTCCTTAGTACCAGGAAAAAAAAAGATCAACCAGGAAAAAAAAAAAGGACCCTGCTTTTCTTAAAGATTAAGTATACTTTTTAAATTCTAAGAATTAGACAGTAAATTCTTTTTAAAATCCAGCTTATGAAATACCTCAATGAGCAAACTGCTCTTCTGAGGTCTTATCTCAGTTACAGATACACTGATATAGAGCAATACTACATATAAAAAGTTCTACAAAAAACTTCTATAGAATGTTCTGCAATGATGAAACTATTCTCTACCTGTTCAAAGAGCATGGCCTTTAGACTCATAGGATTAACCCAGTAAGAAAATACATTTTAACTTTATTAAATTTTAATTCATATAAATTTAAATTTAAATAGTTACATGGCTAAAATACTGGATATTGCAGAACTAGAGTAGTACCAAGAGAAAACATATATATCTTTAAATGCTCATATTAGGGGGAAAAAGGGGGCCAAACATGAACAAGCAAAGTGTCCTCATTAAGAAGAGAAAAGATATATAAAATCAAAGAACACAGAATGAAAGAAGTAATAAAAAGTAGAAGATAATAAAAGAATGAAGCTACAAAAAAATTTTAAAGAATAAATTTATAAATCCCGGAGTTCTCTGGTGGTCTACTGGTTAAGGACCCAGCATGGTAACTGCTGTTGCATGGGTTTGATTTCTGGCCCAGCAACTTCTGCATGCCAGGGACATGGCCAAAAAAAAAAAAAAAATTTTTTTTTTGTTTAGTTTCCAGCATTCCCACTGTGGCTCAATGGGTTATGAACCCAACTGGTATCTATGAGGATGCAGGTTCGATCCCCAGCCTCACTCAGTGGGTTTAGGATCTGGTGTTACCATGAGCTATGGTGTAGGTCACAGAAGTGGATCAGATCTGGTGTTGCTTGGCTATGGTGTTCACTGGAGGCTGCAGCTCCTATGCAACCCCTAGCCCAGGAACTTCCATTTTCCACAGGTGTAGCCTGAAAAAAGCAAAACGACACCACCAACAACAGCAACAACAAAACTAGGTTTCCTGAAATGACCAATAAGATAAATTTTAGCAAAAATTATCAGGAAAAGAAAATACATAAATATATTATTTTTGAATGGAAAAGGAGACAATAAAAATAAACACTTTTAATCTTAAGCATGTACAGTGATTTCATGACCAAAGTTTGAAATAGATGAATAGAATATAATCTTTAAAAGTTCAAAAAGAGGAGTTCCCATCGTGGCGCAGTGGTTAACAAATCCGACTGGGAACTACGAGGTTGCAGGTTTGATCCCTGGCCTTGCTCAGTGGGTTAAGGATCTGGCGTTGCAGTGAGCTGTGGTGTAGGTTGCAGATGCGGCTCGGATCCCGCGTTGCTGTGGCTCTGGCGTAGGCTAGTGGCTGCAGATCTGATTGGACCTCTAGCCTGGGACCCTCCATATGCCGCAGGAGCAGCCCAAGAAATGGCAAAAAGACAAAAAAAAAGTTCAAAAAGAAACTACTGAATACACCTAAAACTTTTCAAGATAGCAAATTCTAGCTACCAAAATAAAACAGAACAAAACTGTTTCCAATATGGCTTATAGCATTCAACCAAATCTTCAAGAACAAATAACCTTTCTCTTATACAAATAGTTCCAGAGAATAGGAAAAAAAAAGGAAAAAAAAAGGAGGTAGGAAGGTCTCTTCTCAATTCATAAATAATCCTATTATAAACTGGAAATCAAAATCAGCCAGAGAGTATACAAAAAAATATCACAGGCCAATTTTATTTTATTTATGAACATTGATGTGTCAGCACTCAATATGAGAATATATTCTAGTAATATAATTTTAGTTATATCACAATCTATGAATACAAGGATGCTTTACCAATAAAAGCATATATTATTATAATTTCTCCCATCAAAAAATTAAAGAAGAAAATACTATAAAATTATCTCAAAAGATTATAGTACTAGGTAATAATTAAGACTGCTAGTTGTGTTCCAAAGTTCCAAGTTATATACCTATAAGCTTATTTAATCTTTACAACCACCTCTTAAGTATTTTCATTCTCATTTCATAAAAGAATCTGTGGCAAAGGGAAGCCCAATGCCACCTAGCTTCTAAGCAGCAGGGCCAGGAGTTGAATCCAGACTGTCTTATTAAAAAAACCATGCTCTATATATCCCATATCAAACCCCAGTTATTTGGTGGTAGGGAGAGATTTTAGCAAAATAGGAATATTCTAATGTATGATAAAGTATATCTACTAACAAACATGCTTCATGATAAAAGTTAATGTATCCTATTAAAGGAAATGAGCAAGAAAGAATACCTGTCTGTTTCTAGATAATTGGCTGTCTGTATGATAAAAGATAAAATCAAACCAATACCTTCATATATACACAAAAATAAATACTATATGGATTTAAGAGTTGTATATGGAAGGCAAAACTAAAATTTTTAAGGGAGAATAGAGTAGAACACGTTTGTGACTTGAAGGTAGAAAGGATTTTTCTTTTTTCCTTTTTTTTTTTGTCTTTTTAGGGCTGCACATGGAGGTTCCCAGGCTAGGGGTCGAATTGGCACTGTAGCTGCCAGCCTACACCACAGCTATAGCAATGCAAGATCCAAGCCTCATCTGTGACCTACACCACAGCTCACAGCCAACGCCAGATCCTTAACCCACTGAGTGAGGCCAGGAATCAAACCTGCTTCCTCATGGGTGCTAGTTGGGCTCATTAACCACTGAGCCACGGCAGAAACTCCTAGAAAAGGATTTCTTAAACAAAAAGCATAAGCCAAAAAAATTGATCAATAAATTCAAATACTGATAGAATTCAGAAATTCAACCACTAAAGAACAAGAGGAGAGCAGATACTGGAGAATGAATAGCAGTAGCAGTTTTTCCTACATTTACTAACCGGATAGTTCCCCTAATTTCTTTTTCTAGCTAGTGTTTCTCAGTTACGAATGTAAAATTACTACATGATTTTTGGGGGGAGGGTTATTATTTTGGTGTATTGGTTTCAATCTTTTTTTCTTCTAGAACGAGACTACAGAAATAGGTCATTATGTAATTGTATCCATTTAACATCACCCCTGCTCCTTGGATAACCAGGATTGATAGCCTCTACCTAAAACCCATCATTCTCACCACTGACCTCCGTGCCATGAGAAAAGTTCCAAATCATGCTATACATGTCATTTAACACTATAAGCAGCCCCCCCAAAAGAGTAATATGGTAGATATTTCAAACTATCTCAGTAAGCGTTAGTAGGATTACATCATAAGGATAATAGTACCTATTCTCAAAATCTATCTCCAGCACTATTTAATAACTTATTGTAGTTCTTTCATTCTTCCAAAAATATTTATTATTCATTTGCTATACATAAAGCACCTACATGTATTAAGACAGGGAGAAATGTTTAAAGGACAAACACATAGTTCTCTGATGTGGAGTAGCAGGGGATGGAGAGGGCCAGGTAGGACACCAGAAATTTTCAAGAAAATATAATTGCCCTAACAGATTTAAGTGAATACCTCTGCGATGTCAAAGAGAAGAGAAAATCTGTGTATGCCAGGAGTAGAAGGACTAGTGGTGAAGAGTTTCAAAAAAGAGCATTTGTATTGGATCTTAAATGATGAGTAAGAGATTTCAGCATAGAGGTAAATGAACAGCAGTACAGGTTATGGAACCAGTACAGTCCCAGTCAGGGAGACATGAATGAGTGACACATATTCCAAGGAAAGGCATGAAGATGATCACAGCTGACATATATATTAAGCTGAAGAGAAAAGAATTTTCAAAACTCTTTTTATTGATGAAAGAGCCATTATATATGCATTCAACACTCTTTACATTCATTCCTTCAGAATGAATAACAATAAATGTTACATATACCGCAGTAACAAAATACCTAATATTTGGGGGACGGGGGAGTGAAAACAAAGATGCAAAATACAGACTGTCAAATGTGACAAGTGTTTTAAAGAAAAATAAAACAGCAAAAGGGAATAAAGAGTGCCTAGTCCAGGAACTTCCATATGTCATAGGTGGAGCCAAAAAAAGAGAGAGAGAGAGAATGGATAGGTAAAATTTGAAATGCCCTTATAATGTAATATTATGAGGCAGAGGGAAAAAAAAATCAATGAATGATTTAGAAGTATTCATAAGGATAAATCTCATAGATATAACATTAAATGAAAAAGGCAAGTTGCAAAAGAATAAATGTGATATAATCACATATAAACAGTTTAAAATGTGCAAAATTAAACATGTCTTATTTAGAGATACACATGTGTAATGAGAGCATAATGCACATTTAGGTATTTTCAAGTGCACACAGAACATTCTCCAGGACAGATGATAAATTAAGCCACAAAAGAAGTTTATCGAATTTTTTTTTTTTTGTCTTTTTGCCATTTTCTTGGGCCACTCTCGCAGCATATGGAGGTTCCCAGGCTAGGGGTTGAATCGGAGCTGTAGCCACCGGCCTACGCCAGAGCCACAGCAACTCGGGATCTGAGCTGCATCTGCAACCTACACCACAGCTCACGGCAACGCCGGATTGTTAACCCACTGAGCAAGGCCAGGGATGGAACCTGCAACCTCATGGTTCCTAGTCGGGTTCGTTAACCACTGCCCCACGACGGGAACTCCAGCAAATTTTTAAAGACTGAAATCATACCAAGTGCCTTTTATTGACCAAAATAGTATGAAACTAGAAATCAATACCAGGAGAAACCCTGAAATATTCACAAATAAGTGGAAAATTAAACAACAATTTCCTGAACAACCATGGAGGCAAGAAAAAAATCAAAAGAGAAATCAGGAAATATCCTGAAACAAACAAAAATTGAAATACCACACAACAAAACTTGCGGGAATCAATAAAAACAGTTCCAAGAGGGAAGTTTATCATGAAAAATGTTTACAATTAAGAAAAGAGAAATTTGTTAAATAAACAACTTTACTCCTCAGGAAAAAAAGAACAAACCGAGGCAAAGTTAGCGGAAGAAAGGAGATAATAAAAATGCTATTTGCATGCAAAAGAATGAAACTGGAACCTTATCTTAAATCACTCGCAAAAATTAACTCATATGTATTAAGGATGGACTTAAACCTAAGACTTAAAAACTCCTAGTAGAAAATGTAGGGAAAAAGCTCCTTGACTGTGGTCTTGGCAACAATTTTTTTTTTTTTTTTTGCATAGGCTACCAAGAATACAAGCTAAAAACCAAAGAGCAGGACTATGTAAAAATAAAAGGCTTCTGCACAACGAAAGAAACCAAACAACAAAATGAAAAGGAATCCATACATTGGAGAAAATACTTTCAGACTATATATCTGATAAGAGGTCATACCCAAAATATATAAGGAACTCATACAACTCAATAGCAAATCATCATCATCATCCAATTTTTTTTCCTTTTTAGGGCTGCAGCTGTGGCATATGGAAGTTCCTGGGCTAGGAGTCAAATCAGAGCTGCAGCTGTCCACCCATGCCACAGCCACAGCAATACAGGATCCAACCCGTATCTACAACCTACACCACAGCTCTCATCAATGCCAGATCCTTCACTCACTGAGCAAGGCCAGGGATAGAACCCGCACGCTCATGGATACTATATTGGGTTCTTAAGCTGCTGAGCCTCAACAGGAACTATCATGATTCAATTTTTAAAAGGGCAAATAACTTGAATAGGCATTTTTCAAAAGATATACACATGGCCAATAGGTACATGAAAATGTGTTCAACGTCACTTATCATCAGGAAAATGTAAATCAAAACCACAATGAAATATCCCCTCACATTAGTTAGAAGAGCTACTGCCAAAAAGACAAAAGATAACAAATGTTAATTAGGACATAGAGGAAAGAGAATCCCTGTGACCTATTAGTGGGAATGTAAACTGGTACAACCACTGTGAAAAACAGTATTGAGGTGCTCCAAAAATTAAAAACAGAACTACTATATGATCCAGCAATCCTACTCGGTATTTATCTGAAAAAAATGAAATCAGTATCTCAAAAAGATCTGCACCCCCATGATCATAGCAGCATATTCACAATAGCCAAGGCATTGAAAGTGATGGATGAATGGATAAAGAATACATGGCATGTATATACATATATGTATACACAAACACACACACACACACACACACACACAATGGAACATCATTCGGCCATGAAAAAGGAAAATTTTGCCATTTGTGACAACATGGGTGCACCATGAGGACAAGTGAAATCTAAAAAAGCTGAACACATATTAACAGAGAATAGATTAATAGTTCCCAGGGGCTAGGGGATGGAGGAGATGAGTGATGATGGTCAAAGGATACAAACTTCTAGTTAGAAGAGGAGTAATTCTACGGATCTAATGTACAGTATGGTGACTGCAGTTAATGATACCATATTAAATGCTTGAAAGTTGCTCAGAGAGTAAATGTTTTTCTTTTTTCTTTTTTTTTTTTTGGCCTTTTTGTCTTTTTAGGGACCTACCCACAGTATGTGGAGGTTCCCAGGCTAGGGGTTCAATTGGAACCAGCCTACGCCAGAGCCACAGCAATGCAGGATCTGAGCCATGTCTGCAACCTACACCACAGCTCACGGCAACACTGGATCCTTAACCCACTGAGTGAGGCCAGGGATTAAACCTGCATCCCTATGGATGCCATTCAGGTTCATTAACCACTGAGCCATGACGGGAACTCCCGAAGAGAGTAAATCTTTTTTTTTTTTTTTTTTTTCCAATCACCGTTCTGGTTTCTAATGGGGTGGTTCTTTCTAGCCACAGAAGGGAAGAGGGACCATGGAATCAGGGCATGGAGTGAGGAAGCCAGAGACCCCGCCAGACAGTGTGATGGGTCATGTAGATTTATAAAAGCTCCCCCCTTCCCCTTGATCAGCGGGGAATCACTGCAAACGTATGTGCCTGGACCCAAAACTTACATGGCACAGATTTCCCCCAGAACATAGTATTCACCTTAAGGAAAATAATAGGACTCACTTTTTTAAAAACATAAAAATAAATAAGAACATTCTAGGGCCCTGACAACCCAGAGAAACAGAAACATCCATTCTCAGAAGCAGGAGCAGCTTGGAGGCCAGAGAAGTTCAGAGTCTTTGAGGTCCAAGGAGGGGCCCAGGGGAGTCTGGGCCCCTTGAGATGAAGTCTAATAGCAGCCTGAGGCTTTTCAAGTCTTTTAAATTCATAGCAGCGACTTCAGGAGACTTGGGCCAGGTTCGGAGGATGGGAAAGGGGAGAGAACCTTTGAAGAAACAGAGGTTGTGTTCTTACTGCGCAGAGAAATAAGGAAGGGCACACTTTGAGAGACCATCCCAGGACATCCCTGGGCACATTAGGGGGTGCCGTGTTCCAGTTGCAGTGATTGGTGGGGGGCGGGATCATCTATGGAAGGAATTTCCATCCCCACGTTGGCAGGAAGACACCATAGACAAAATGTAACTTTTTGCAAGAAGGGAGCTGGGCCCTAATAGAGGGTTCTTTCCAGATCTATGTGGCCCTACTGTGTGTACAAGAAACATGCAGTCTGGACTTGGCCACGGGCCTTCCCCTCTTCTACTCTACTCTTTTGGTCCTACTATCTGCTTGGTTCCACGGGGCTGAAGACATTGAACCCTCAATGCACTTCATCTGCCCGCTTCCCACATCAGCTCTCCCCAGGGCTCAAGAGCAGACCATCTCAGCCTTCGGGGCTGAGACGCCGGTCCTGGGAGGCAGGAGGGAAGAAGGTGTTTCCCCCCTCAGGGTGCAGCCAGCTGCATCTTAAAGCTTGCCCCGATGGGGCAAGGCCCCCCCACCCTCAGCTGAACCTGGCACAGACCCCCAGCGCCTGTTGGTGGCCCTCTGTCACCTCCTGGCAGTCCATCAGGGAAAAGCAGCTCTCCCCCCGGGGGTCCTGTCGCCAGCGCCTCAAGCCCCTGCTTCCCGGGCCCTCCAAGGGGGGCTCCTCAAGCCCCATGAGGTTGCCCACAGACACACAGCCCCGCAGTGGGGGCTCGAGGAGCCATTCGGGCAAGTTCAGCTGGTCAAAGGACTCAGAGGACAGGATGCTGTCCTCACTCACAGCCCCCGAGGGGCGGCTGGCCCGGGCTGGCAGGCCAGGTGAGGCCAGTTGATCCAAAGAGCTGAAGGCGGGGGCTGTGAGTTCCAGGGCTGCGCGGGAGAACTTGACGTTGTGTTTGAGGATGCCCTTGCGATGGAGCAGCAGCCCTGAGGCTTCGGGGGGCTTGTGTTCCACGGCGTCCCCGCTCACAAACACATCCCCTGCATCCAGGAGCTCCCCAGACTCACTGGGTTCAGGAGAGGAGTAGTAGCCAGATTCCCGCTGGCGAGACTTCTTGAGGATACCCTTCTTGGGGAGCAGGGGGGCAGCCTGTCCCGGGCCTGCAGGGACTGGGCCGAGCTCAGGGCCCTCCCTCGCCCCCTCCGAAGAGGTCGATGCCTTCTTCTTGAGAATGCCTTTAGGCAGCTTGAGGTTGCCCCTGCCAGGGCAAGGGGATGCATCAGCAGCTGGGTCCCCCTGGAGAGTCTGGGCCATGTCATTCTCTTTGCGGGACTTCTTGAGCAAATGCTGGTACTCCAGGCCAGGGGTGAGGCTCCCTGCTCCCAGCGCGTGCTGCTTAAAGAAGCTGCAGACCTTGGCCCCGTTCTCCAGGAGGGGGCGGGAGGACCGCCGGAGCCAGTCAGCCATGGAGGCCAGGTCAGAGTCGCTGCCCGGGTGACCTCCCTCGTGCAGAGCCTCCTGCTCCCCGACACGGGTGGCGTAGCCCCAGTTGACCCACCAGTGACTGGCCACATACTCCAGGGTAGGGTTCACCATTAACAGCCACCGGATCAGGTCACAGGTGTCAGAGGGTTTAGGTGGCTGCCTGTAGGCCCCATTGCTGATCTGTTTCACTAGCGTCTTATGGTCCTGCCCATCAAAGGGCATGGAGCCATGCACCAGGATGTACAGGAGAACACCCAGGGACCAGCTATCCACCTCTGGGCCCATGTAGGGCTTCCCATTGACGATCTCTGGCGAGGCGTAGAGGGGGCTTCCGCAGAACGTCTGCAGGAACTTGCCTTGGTGATAGAGGTTGGAGAGGCCAAAATTTGTGATCTTGATATTTCCATTGGCATCTACGAGGATGTTCTCCAGCTTGAGATCCCGATGGACAACTCCATTCTGGTGGCAGTAGTGCACAGCGGAGACGATCTGCCGGAAGAAATGGCGGGCCTCCCGCTCGCTGAGCCGCTGCCGCTCGATGATGTAGTCGTACAGGTCCCTCTGGCTGGCGTACTCCATGACAATCACGATCTTGCTGCTGTTGTCAAATACTTCATGGATGGCAATGATGTGGGGGTGGCTGAGTGACGACATGATCTCAATCTCTCGCCGAATGTGCATCAGATCTTGCTCATTTTCGATTCTGTCTTTCCGGATTGACTTGATGGCCACCAGGCGCCCCGAGCTCTCCCGCGCCTGCTTCACTTTCCCGTAGGTGCCCTTGCCCAGGGTCTCCAAGAACTCGTAGCGGTGTCTCAGGTTGTGCTTGTGGTGGTGCCGCTTCACCGCCTGCTTCTTCATCAGGGGTTTGGGCGATTTGAGGAGTCCGTCGGCCAAAGGCCGAACGAGCTCTGCTGCCAGGGCAGCGGTGGCCGAGGGAGCCGGGCCGAGGCGCCGGGGGAAGCCAAGGACTCCATGGCGAGCAGGTGAGCGAGGGCAGTGGGGGAATTGGCTGCACGGAGAGAGGTAGAGCCGGGGAACCCGTCTTACACCCCGGCCGGGAACCCACCGCCACACCAGCACGCGCGACCAGGCGCCGCATTCCAAGTTGTTATAAACGCCCCCCCAAGAGAGTAAATCTTAAATGTTCTCACCATAACAAGAACAAAAATCATGGTAATCATGTGAGGTGAATGATGTGGTAACTAACCATACTGAGGTAAACATTTCACAATATAAAATGGACTGTATAAGACGGTAATTCCACACCTATTCATTTAGTCTGGAGAAACAGTGGGAAAAAATATGTCTCAAAATATGTACAAGAATATTTTAATACAATTAAATTAAAAAATGGAAACATCTAAATGTTCATCAATAAGAGAATGAACAGCACGTTCCCTGGTGGCCTAGTGGTTAAGGACTTGGTCTTGCCACTTCTATAGCTTGGGTTTGATCCCTGGCCCGGGAACATCTATATGCCACAGGTGCAGCTAAAAAAAGAGAGACAGAGATATTGGACAGGTAAATTTTGAAATGCTCTTTTAATGTAATATTATGAACCAAAGGAAAAAAATATCAGTGAAAAAGAAGTATTCATAAGGATAAATCTCATAGATATAATATTAAATGAAAAAGGCAGGTTGCAAAAGAATACATATGATATAATAACATTTAAACATAGTTTAAAATGTGCAAAATAAAACATCTTGTTTAGAGATACACATGTGTAATGAGAACATAACACACTTAAGTATTTTTAAACCAATAAAATATTCCCAAATGTTAACTGTTTTTGCCTCTAGACAGTTCAACAATATAAGTGCTTAATAAGGCTCAGAGGAGTAAGGAGTCTTACCAAAAGCACCCACAAGTTCATTAGAAAACAAGCAGACTGGATGGACCTAGTTATTATCATACTAAGTGAAGTTAGACAGTGAAAGACAAACATCATATGATATCACTTACATGTGGAATCTTAAAAAAGGATACAGATAATCTTATTTGCAAAACAGAAACAGACTCACAGAAGTTGAAAATTTATGGTTACCAAAAGGGACAGGAGGGGGCGGGGATGGGCTGGGGGTTTGGGATTGGCAAATGCACACTGACGTATATGGAACGGTTCGCCAGTGGGGACCTGCTGTATAGCACAGGGACCTCTACCCAATATTATGTGATGACCTATTGGGAAAAGAATCTGAAAGATCATGGATGGGTGTATATTTATAACTCCATCACTTTGTTGTACAGCGGAAATTATCACAACCTTGTAAATCTACTTCAAAAAACTTTAAAAAGTGAAAAAAAAAAAACAGAAAAAGAAAACAAGTGGACTGTACATGGTAATAACAACTAAATAAAAAGCTGTTCTGAAGCCTTTAAATTTTTTTTTCCAACTGTGTCTAGGAATAAAAACTAAATGTCATATTCAAATACTGTTTAAATTATGCCACACAAATGTTAAAAAAAAAGAAAATGCACATTTGAGTAAAACTTCTCTGAAACAGGCAAACTAGGATGATATAATAGAAAAAGACTTTAAATTTTCTCAGATCTGCATTGAAATCCTGACTTTGCCTTGTTGGCTGTGACCTTAGCAAATCATTTAACCTTACTCAACCTCATTTTCTTCATTTGTAAAATCCTATAAACTTTCATTCCCTCATTTGTAAAATTCCTACTCAATTGTATTCTGAAAAGGTCTGTGTTTGTGTTTGAACATCACATAGTAGGTGTTCAATATAGGGACCCTATATATATAGTGTCTGATAAACAGGGCCAAAATTAAGATGAAAAGTGCTATTGGTTATGCTGTTTAACTGCATTTTTTATTTATAACACAGAAAACAAGCCATCCAAATGGCTGGACATATCTGGACATACTGAGATGTTGTAAACATACTCTAGTACAGTTCAAATCAGGTAGTCGTGACTAAAGTACCCCCTTGCTCATTTGTATTCTCATTTGCCTTGAATATTGACACTCTATCTACTTTTCTTTCTTTTTTTTTTTTTTTAGCCACACTAGTGGCACACAGAAGTCCCCAAGCCAGGGGTCAAACCCATGCCACGGCTATAACCAGAGCCACAGCGGTGACAACAGTAGATTCTTAACCCACTGAGCCACCAAGGAAATCCCTATTTACATTTTTTAAATTTGTGTTGCTTTTGTCTCAAATTCCTTTTTTTAAAGTACAGAATACATATAAATAAAATTAAACTTGTTTGCTTTTTCCCATGTCATATGAAAGCAGTTAGGCATTCATTTCACCAAATTTGGAGGGTATGTTTACAATGATATGGCTTCAAATATAGACTACATAGGATACTAAAATTCACTGAGTGGCCTTAGGGAGAGAACTCACAGAATAAACAGCCACTTTTTTTGGGAGCCGAACCTGAGGTACACTGAATAAGTGGCTCAAACAATGGCTGATACGGAGAACTAGGCCATATTGTTAAGGCAGGAACAATGACAACAAAAAAACAAGATGTGGTTCCAAATATATGCCCCAAATTAAAATGTCAATGTCAGACATACCAAACTGAAGATGTAAATTTTTGATGGAGTGGCTTCTCAAGAAGACAATGCTAGGTATCACACCCCAAGGTCAGCAAACACAGGGATTAATTTAAGTAACCATAGTTAATGACTTTCCTTAGTCATAGTGACAAGCCAACTATAAATAAAGACATCAATAAATGGTAGAAACGACTGGTTAGCGGGAGGTTTACGAACAGACTACTGATAGGTTGGTGAAAGTACTTGAGAAAGATTACATGATGGGAGAATATAAGGTGCATTAAACTGGATGAAAACAACCAGGTTTAGAATTGACTTTGAAAACCTTAACTAGAAACTGAATAAATTGACAACTGCATTCCACTCCAGGCACACCAGCTTTGCTCATATCCATCTAAGAGTATTTGAAGCGCCACCACTGGGAATTCGCTTCTCCAAGATCTTCTCAGTTCTCACTCCTCATTTCACTTAGTTTCTGTGTAACTGTCACCTTAGAGAAGCCTTCTATGACCTCATCCAAAATAACCCTGTCATTCTTTATCTTTACCTGTTTTACGTTCCTTTATAACATTTATTGATCTTTTGGTAAATTATCCCTCCTCCAAATGAGAGAAGAATAAACACTCAGAAAAAAATAATTTTTTGAAATACTAATTTTCAAAATAGAGCAAAACAGCTCTCTCTGTTTAGTTGTGTCATAAATTTATAGCCTAAAATCTCCTATGTTTGTGTCAGTCCTGAGAAAAACTGAAGCACAATTTTTATTTCATTCACTGCATTGCTTTAAGTAAAAAAGCATATGCAAACAAGAAGGAAAAAATGAAAGTAAGCAGTGTTTGAATTTAGAAGTTATTTTTTTTTTAATTTTCAAAATGAAACCGTGTCCTGGATTAGGCTGCTGACATACTTTTTCTATATTACATAAGCTTACAAAATACTCATGGAAAATGTCTGTGGTGTGTTTTATCTTTAGAAAGTCCAAAGATTAATGAACCTCATAAAAATGATAAATTAAATATTTCAGAACCACATTTGCAAAATAAGCCATTAAAGAGTTTGGGCTTATGAAAAAGTTAAGCCTAAATGTGAAAGATAAAATTAAGAAGCTCTTTAAAGAAATACAGGAGAATACACTTATGACCGCAGGTTGCAGAAAATAAATTTTAAATAAAACACAATAAGTACCAACCATAAAGTAAAAGCGATATTACAAAAATTGTGACAAGCATGCCATGGAATAGGATATCTTTTTATGTATAACAACAATGAGCTTAATTCATGGATTTAATAACTAACTCCCACAAGTCAATCAAAAAGTCAGTGAGTAGAAAAGATGATCAAGAGGCTTGAACAGGCACTTTACAAAAAATGATACACAAACAGCCAGTAGGCATACAGTAAATTCTTAACCTCATTAGCAGTCAAAGCAACACAAATTAAACCACAAGGAACCAACATGCATCCACTAGATTGACAGAAATATTAATAATATAAGTTTGGACTGAGTGAAGTCAGTCAGAAAGAGAAAAACAAATACCATATGATATCACTTATACCTGGAATCTAATATACGGCACAAATGAACCTTTCCATAGAAAAGAAAATCATGGACTTGGAGAATAGACTTTGTGGTTGCCAAGGGGGAGAGGGAGAGAGTGGGATGGATTGGGAGCTTGGGGTTAAGAGATGCAGACTATTGCTTTCAGAATGGATTAGCAATGAGATCCTGCTGTGTAGCACTGGGAACTATGTATAGTCACTTATGATGGAGCATGATAATGTGATAAAATAGAATCTATACATGTATGTGTAACTGGGTCACCATGCTGTACAAAAGAAAATTGACAGAACACTGCAAATCAGCTATAATGAAAAAAATAAAAATCATTATAAAAAATAATGTTTGGTCAAAGATCCAGAATAATGCTAAATTACTGCTGTTGGAAGTCTAAATTGGTACAACCACTTTGAAAACAGTTTAGCAATATGAGTTAAGTTGAAAGATCACTTACTCTAAATTAGAAAATTACAGTTCACCTCTTATAAAAATTCCCTAGAAAAATCCATGTACTAAGATACTCGTACACAAAGTTCATAGCTGTCTACCAGCTGAAGAATGTACACATTATGGCACAGTCCACAGTGGAATACTATACAACAATAAAAATGAACTAACACTGGAGTTCCCAGCATGGCACAGTGGTTAACGAATCTGACTAGGAACCACGAGGTTGCAGGTTCGATCCCTGGCCTTGCTCAGTAGGTCGATGATCCGGCGTTGCCGTGAGCTGTGGTGTAGGTCGCAGATGTGGCTCAGATCCTGCGTTGTTGTGGCTCTGGCTTAGGCCAGTGGCTACAGCTCTGATTAGACCCCTAGCCTGGGAATCTCCATATGCTGCGGGAGTGGTCCTAGAAAAGGCAAAAAGACAAATAAAAAAAAAGAACTAACACTATTCACTGCAATATAGATGAAACTTGTAAACATAATATTTTATGAACAAAGGCCCCAAAGAATACATAAAATGTTTTTCAATTTATGTAATTTTCATAAACAAGTTAACTAAATATATATTTAGGGACACACATAGAAGTGATAAATGTTTCAAGAACAGCAAGAAAGTGATAAACATAAATACCAGAATAATGGATGCTCCTAAAAGAAAAGAATTAGGACTTGGGAAGAAACAGAAGCGAGGCTTTGGGATAGTGTTAGCATTTTATTTATTAATCATTTATTATGATAGTTACATATATGTTTGCTTTATAAATATGAATTATGCTATATAGTCACATTTTATACGTTTTTCTGTTTTCAAGATTTTTTAGTTAAATTTTAAAGGCTGAGAATAGAAATTAGTTTTATTTGACACTTCTCTTTCTCTCACTCCCCCATTATGATCTATCAGCAAATTCCTAGGTCTCTACCAACATAATATATCAAGCATCTTGGTCTAAGTCACTGTATTCTCCTTCCTGTTCCATTACAGTAGCCTCCTAATCAGTATCACTGCTTCTATTTCCTTCCCCAGAGCTTATACACTTCAGAGATTATCCAGTATGGATCTTTTAAAATATAAGTCAGATCTTATCTCTCTTCTGCTCACTCTGCTAAAGCTACATTCACGTGTTTGCTGTTTTTCCAACATGCCATGCACACTCCTGCCTCAGGGCCTTTGCACATCTTATTCCCTCTGCCTGACTCACTCCAGAACTGTATATTTGCTCAGAGATTCCCTCAGCTCTCTGCTCAGTGTCACTTCTTCAGAAACGTTTTCTCTTTCTATCCTATGTAACACTCTTTAGCTCCCTACTATGATTTATTTTTTATGGTGCAACAGCTGACATAGTTAATATTTTATTTATTGATTTTATATCCCCTCACTAGGTTATAAACTCCACGAGAACAAGAATTTCACCTATTTTGTGAATTTATGTATATCTAGCTTCTAGAATAATAGGTAGCAAACAGTATGTACTCAATATTTATTGGATTAACATAAAAATGAAAATAAATGCACCAAAGCTTTAGCAATAGTTATATTTGGGTAGAGAGTAAATATCCTTGTGTTCTCTTTATTTCCAAGTGGCCTACTTTGAATTTGTATTAACTTTATAATCATAAAAATAAGTTTTTATTCTCAGACGGAAAAACAGTATCTAGCTTAATAGTAGTCAATACCAATTGTTAACTAATCTAGATGAGAAAGGCTACCAATAACTCATGCATTTGTATACTTATTTTCCTTACTTTATGTCGAAAAATATAAAAAGTAATATAGTTTATATAAGGTCTTTAATTTGCACATTCCCACTATGTGCATTATTTTCTCCTAAAATATAAGAAAGAGTAAAAATGGGTTCTTATTGTGAAATGCTGTCCAGGAAATATTTATTCCTTACTAATGATTTGAAAGCTCATGGTTTTGCTTACACAAAAGATTTCACAGTGATTTTCAAAATTTGTAGAAATAGATTTATTTTCTTCAAAAGACAACCTATATGGAAATTAAATTAATGCATGTAAAATGAACCGAAAGCTTAAAATATCACACTCTGGAGACTAGTTCAGCTCAAAAGAGCTACTCCTTATTCTAGCATGAATTTCTAAAACCTAAAGTCATTCTCACAATTTGGAAGCATTACTTTCAGAACCAATTGCCTCATCGTACCAAGTACACTGACCAACATGAATGCATGTCCAGGAGAACACCAACCAGGATTGTAGAGGGCTCTTGTTTGTCACAGGAAAGACAATCTAAGGACAGGATATATGCAATATTTTCTTCTGAAAGAAAAACATTCTAGCTCTCTCAAATTTTTTGAAGCATTATCATGCAGAAGTAAAATTTGTGAGGTTTTCCTATGTATCCAAAAGGCAGACCTGATGATTTCATTCATTTCATTCAACAACAAATTGTTTCACACCTGCCATGTGGCAATCTCAGTACTAAGTGCTAACAATATACAGTGAGCAAAAACACAAGGGAAATGGGTTAAAAGAAATTCATCTATTAATCACTGATTAATTAAAATCACTGGGAGTTCCCTTTCATGGCTCAGCGATTAGCAAACCCGACTAGCATCCATGAGGACACGGGTTTAATCCTCGGCCTCACTCAGTGGGTTAAGGATCTGGTGTTGCAGTATAGGTGTAGGTCGCAAATGTGGCTCAGATCCCACATTGCTGTGACTGTGGCATAGGCCAGCAGCTACAGTTCTGATTGGAATCCTAGCCTGGGAACCTCCATATGTCATGGGTGCGGCCCTAAAAGACAAAAACAAAAACAAAAAAAATCGCAATTGCAACACAAGCTACAAAGAAGAGGTGCAGAGTACCATGAGTGCATATAACAGAGAGATCTAATCTAATCAAGAAGGTCATAGAGAAATTAAGTAAAGAAATGATTGTGCTGAAATCTAAACAATAAAGTTAATATGGTGAAATATGAAAGGAGATTGGGAAAAGAACTTTCTAGGCTGAAAGGACATCATACACAAAGCCTTTATGAAATAATAAAACAAAGAAAAAAAAAAAACTAAAAGTCCAGGGTGGCTGGAATTGACTGGTTAAAGCAAGAATCATACAACATGAAGCTGAAGAGGCAGTCAGGGGCCAGACCATGAAGAACTGAAAGGCTATGATAAGGAATTTGTCTTTATCATAAGAATAATAAGAAGCCAATAAGTTGGAGTTATTACCTTCAAGAATTCAAGGACATCTACCTAACAAAAAAGATTACAAGAATTTAACTATGGAAGCCATCCAACAATAAAATGGGCTGCCTCAGAGACTGAGCATACCATTACAGTAAGTAATCAAGCAGCACCTAAATGGTCACCTTTCAGAAAGGCTACATAAGAGATCGTGTACATCTTAACAGGTAATCCCTAAGGTTTCATCCTTAAGGCTCAGTGAGTCAATTATTTAACACCAAAAGGGGATCTCACTCTAAAGCCTGAAGTTTCAAAATACAGTATTCATTGCTCATACCAATGCATAGAATTAAAATATTAACTGCTGTCCCCTGATATTTCTCAGGGAGGATCATAACTTTACAAAAATAGGAGATCTATTTTCACTCTGTATTGCAATCAAGGAGTGACTCTCCATGTCCACTGCCAAGACACAAGCAGAGTGTAAGCACTGGGCAAGGAGGGTTCAAGTGAAAGATACCTGCTGGGACAAGCCAGAAGGGATCAGAGAAATAGATAACAAAGAACTCCATCCTGGAGCAGAATGAAGATTTTCTTGGCCATGTTAGTATAGTGTTTTCATCTCTCCCTCAGCAAAGGAAATAGAAAAAGACATTAGGACACATTGGATAAGTATTTTAGTTGAAGTGAGTATGTATGCTAAAGTTAACCATACGGTAAAACACACAGGGTTCTTATTCTAGAAAACGAGTTGAGATATTAAAACTAATATTTTATTAGCTCCAGCAAGTACCAGCAATATCTATAGATACCAATATCTATAGATACCACTGCATCTATAAATAATATACTCTGACCTATTATCTATAGACCACATAATCATATTTATAGATAACATACTAAACAGACCTACTTTGCTATCACTGTCAAAATCACTATCTTAATAATATCTTAGCCAGACTTATATCTGCTGAATGTGATATGTGTTAAACTAGTGCAACCTCTTCCTTCCATATTCTTAGAGTAGGCATATGATAATTGGTGTACAAGGAAGTCTGTGATATCCACTTGCCAGTGGGTTCTCCAACTGGCATGTTGCCATCCCCCGTCCCCTTAGTCTGCAGCCTCTTCTCATTTCAATGTCAAATTCTTCTCTAACATATATAATATCATATAGAACGCATCAAAACTTGAATTCGTTCCATTTTGAACTCTCTTTCCATTTAGCAGAATCATTTTGCATTCTAACCCAGTGCTTAAAATGACAACCTGACTTTATAAGTTTGATGCTCATGATCTCTATCACCCAAGTCACTGAGGAAAACTAAAGAATCAGGCCAATGACCAGCTTCTCGCCAATGACTTGTCAGAAAGTCACTTAGAAAAGACTGAATCGCTTAAGAAAACATATCAAATGCAGTATCAGTGCCATGAATGTAGTATATATACGGGTCAGAGATATTCGCTCTGCACATGCAGAGAAGTCACAGAAATGTGGCAGGAAATAAATACTCACCAGCTCAATTATAGGTCTTGTTTAAAAATAAGCTCTTTTTTATCGTTGTCTATTCATTTGGATAATGTTGGAATTACTTTTGTTCGGAAACACCCACACACGACCACCACAGTGAACCTCTTGGTTTACAGATTTAACATATCTATAGAAAGCAGATTTTCAAATTCAAATCTCTTCCTCTTAAGTGCATCTAAACATTTCACATGGCCACTACCATACAGAGTAACTTTGACATAGGTCAATGGTCCTTGAAGTTTACAGAAAATAAATTTAAAATTATAAAGTCTAAAAACTGCTCTGGGTAAAAAGGAAATTACTATTTTACTAATAACCACAGTATAATAGGACCCAAAACCCACATTCATTAAGAAACAATAAGGACTCCTTTTTTTTTGGCCATGCGTGTGGCATGTGTAAGTTACTGGGCCAGGGATCAAACCCAACCCACAACAGTGACCCTAGCCCCCGCAGTGACAACACTGGATCCTTAACCCACTGAGCCACAAGAGATCTCCAATAAGGACTCCCTTTTATAGTCCATACTTCTTTCCCAGCTCGTCTTCATGTCCTTCCTCCTTTGTTCATCCCAGAAGAAAAAATATCCCATAAGGAGAAACAGTGGTCTAAAATGGACAGCTGAACCTAACACAATTATACCAGGCTGAGCTGGAATTAACAATGGGTAAGAATTCATCCACTCACCCAGCTCCACCCTTTTTCCAAGTTCTAAAATACACATTTTTTACCATCTCCTTCAATTCTTCATATGTCTTCGCATCGAACACCTCCCATTGATTGAGCAATTTTACTAAGGAATTCTCAGTTCATCCACTTCACCGCACAGTTACCACCTGAGAAAAACTCACCATTACTTGTGGTACTCAATAGCCTCTACCTGGTCTCAATGACTCCTTTCAGTCTTTTTTTTTTTTTTTTTTTTGGCAGGAGGGGGTGGTGCTGCACCTGCAGCATATGGAAGGGAAGTTCCCAGGATAGGGGTCCAATCAAAGCTGCAGTGATCAGCCTACACCACAGCCAAAGCAACACGAGATCTGAGCCAGGTCTGCAATCTATACTGTCACTTGTGGCAGTGCCAGATCCTTGACCCACTGAGCAAGTCCAGGGATCGAACCTGCATCCACAGATCCTATGTTCATTTTTTAACCTGCTGAGCCACAATGGAACTTCTCCATGACTCTTTTTAGTCTTATCTCAATGTAATTCATTCTACACAATCCAGCCAAACTAACTTTTAAGAAAACAAACAGTGAGGAAGTTCCCATTGTGATTCAGTGGAAATGAATCCGACCAGTGTCCACGAGGATGCAGTTTGATCCCTGGCCTCACTCAGTGGGTCTTGAATCCATCATTGCCATGGTGTCAGTCACAGACACAGCTTAGATCCCAAGTTGATGTGACTGTGGTATAGGCCAGCAGCTGCAGCTCTAATTCGACCTCTAGCCTGGGAACTTCCACATGCTGCAGGTGTGGCCCTGAAATGAAAAGAAATGCAAGAAAAGAAAAGAGAAAATATACAGTGATGACATCTTTCTCTTGCTTAAAACTGATCAATAGCTTCCTAATGTATTTAAAATAAAATTCAAACTCCTTAACACTGCAAACAGGATCCTGCATGATCCTTCACTTTGCATATCTCTCCAGCCATATTCCTGGCTGTGCCCTTTTTCAGCATTTCACTCCAGTCTGGCCTTTTTTCACTTTCTAGTGAAAAAATATTTCTAGAATATTCAATCTAAGCTTTCCATCTGAAGGTCCTACATATTGACCATTGCCTAACCTGGAGCATATTTACCCTACTTCTTCATTTGGCTGCTGTCTGATTTAGTTGTTTTGTAAAAGGAAGCACCCATAAGACTATAAGCCAATTTTCAGAGAAGTTTTGCAAGCCAGAAGGGAGTGGCATAATATATTCAGAGTGCTGAAAGAAAAAACCTGCCACTCAAGAATACTCTACAAGGCAAAATGTCCGTAAGCATGGAAGGAGAGATCAAAAGTTATCTAGAAAACCAAAAGCTGAAGAAGTTCATAACCACTAGAATAGCCTTACATGAAATGTTTTAATTTAAAATTAAGTAATTAACGAAGGAATTGAAAGACCTATAACTGAAGACTATCAGACACTGATGAGAGAAACTGATAAAGACACTAACAAGTAGAAAAACAGTCCATGTTCAGGGATTGGAAGGATTAATATTGTTAAAATGTCCATACTACCCAAAGCAAGCTACAGAATTAATGAAATTCCTATCAAAACCAATGATCTTTTTCACAAAAAACAGAACAAAACACTCTCAAAATTTGTATGGAACCACAAAAGCCCCTGAATAACAAAAGCAATCTTGAAAAAGGAGAACAAATCAGGAGGTATCATGCTTCCTGATGTCAAACTACAGTACAAATATTACAAAGATACAGTAATCAAAACAGTATGGCATTGGCATTAAAAACTGATATGTGATCAATGGAGCAAAATAGAGAACCCAGAAATAAACCCATGCATATTCAGTCAGTTTATTTATGACAAAAGAACTAAGAATACACAATGGAATAAAGGACAGTCTCTTAAATAAATAGCATTGGGAAAACCGGATAGCCACGTGTAAAAGAACGAAACTGCACCGCTACATACACCAAACAAAATAATCAGCTCGAAATGGACTGAAGGCTTGAATACAAGGCCTGAAAACATAAAACTTCTAGAATAAAACATAGACAGTAAGCTCCTTGACATCAGTCTTGAAGATGATTTTCTGGACATGATACTGAAAGAAAAAGTAACAGAACAAAAATAAACAAGGGGCTATATCAAACTAAAGCTTCTGCACAGTTTGCTTCTGTTGATAGGAAACTATCAACAAAATGAAAAGGCAAGCTACTAAATGGAACAAAATACTTACAGATCATATGTCTGACAAGAGGTCAATATCCAAAACATGTAAGGAATAAATGCAACTAAATAGCAAAAAAAACAATGCAATGAAAAATGAGCAGTGTAACCGAATAGACATTTTTCCAAAGAAGACTTACAGATGACCAACAGACACATAAAAAGGTGAGATACCACCTTATACCAGTTAGAATGGTTGTCCTCAAAATGACTATAATGATAAGTGTTTGTGAAGATGTAGTGAAAAGGGAGCCCATGTGCACTGCTGATGAGCATGTAAATTGTTACAGCCACTGTGGAAAACAATATGGAGATTCCTCAAAAAATTAAAAATGCAACTACCATATGATCCAGCAATACCACATGTGGGCATATATTTGAAGGAAATGAAAATAGGATATTGATTAGATATTTATACCCCTAAAATTGATACCGTAATATTCACAACAGCCAAGACGTAGAAATAATATAAATTTACATCAACAGTAGAATGGATAAAATAGGATAAAAAAGATAAACACACACACACAATGGAGTGTTCATCAGGAGACAGAACGAGATCTTGCCATTTGCCACAACATCGATGGAACTTGAGGTCATCACGCTGAGTGAAATAAGGTAGATAAAGACAGACAACAGCAAGTTGTCACTTATATATACAATCTAATTTTTTAAAAAGTCAAACAAACTCATAGCAGCATATAGTCGCAAAGTGATTGTGAGAAGCTGGGGGTGGGAGAAATAGAGAATGGTAAAGGGTGTAAACTTTCAGCTATAAGATGAATACATTCTGAGGCTGTAATGTATTACACGATAACTACAGTTGATAATACTGTATTGTATAACTGAAGTTTACTAAGAAATTAGAACTTAAATGTTCTCACCAAAAATTATAAATTGAAAAATACATACAGTGATAGATATACTAATTACCTGGACGGGAAGGATCCTGTCACAATATATACCTATATCAAATCATTAAAGTGATGACTTTAAATATCTTACAATTTTGTCGATTATACCTCAATAAAGATTAAAAAAAAAAGAAAAGGTTTAAAAAGTTGCCTCGTACTTGCGGATCTAGGACAGAGAGATGTGGTGTAAGAGGAAACCAAAACTCAGCAGTCCAGACTATATAGACTATATAGAGTCCAATACTGGTTAACTATACTGGCATTTTTGCCAAGCCCATTTGAAATATATTGACTCTTGTTTTTATTTTGCTTTAATTTTTCTTAAGGACACATGTATGGAAATACATACATGTATATGTATATACATATATATGTATGTGTGTATGTATATATCCACATACAGTAAGAAAAGAGCAAGAATCAGATATGCATTAAAAAGATATCTCTGACTGCAGTGTAGAAAATGGATTGGAAGAGTACATGCTAAGAACTATTTTTATAATTCAAGCAAAAGATGGAAATGTATGTGAAAATAGTCAGAATATTGTTTTAGATATGTTTTTCCCTCAGTTATAAACATGATTATCAAATCAACTCATCTGAAACAAAAGTATTGGGATATTACTTATTTCTGATTCTTATATAAAATGAAATTTCACAGAAAGAAGAACAGTCAATATCTGTCACCAACAGATAAGATAAAACAAAACAGACATGGATGTTGATTCTATTTAAGTGTCTCTATCCATCTAACTCTGCTTGGTGATAACACTCTAAATGAACCATCACGGTTAGATCTCTAAAGTCCTCTTTCAAAGGACTTTCAAGAACAGCAGTAATGATAATTACTGAAAGTACTAATTTACCTTCTATACCCCCTAATTAAAAGCACATTTTCCTTCATTCATCTCCTCTCCACTCTCCACATATATACACCCACTTGCCAAAAACTTCACTCAACCATCAGTAAAGATGTATTCACCAGTCACTATACTGATATTAATATAAATATAAATAAGGCTAACACTCTGGGTCTTGAGGTGCTTTACACTCTGGTGCTAAGTTTTATCCAAAGAAGCATGATTTTAAATTCAAAATAACACAGAAAGATATACAGCATAACATGGACCTATAACATTCAGGAGACATAAAAGGAGAACATAGTACATTTGGATAGGGACAGGAAATCAGGGACTGAGTAAATTAACATTCTTCCCCATGCCCCAACAGAAAGGAAGAATAACATATTTCAGCTTCCCTCCTTGATTAAGCCCTCCACTGACTTTTTTTCTAATGTTCTCAAAAGGCCAAATTATATTAAGACCGAGTAGTGAGTCAATGTGTTTGATTGGAACAAGTAAATAGAAAATAGAATTCAATCAGTAAAATTATTGGGATTTTACCCTACAAATTACAGAAATTTTAAATGCTATTTTAAAACAAACTACAAAAATCTTACTCTGCAATCAAGCAGGGTTGATTCTGTTTCTTTCTTGTCATCTTCTGTAAGACCTGGGCTATATCTAGACTGTGATAATGATTTATTATAGTGTTTTAATGCATCACAAACAAGATCTCCCAAACCTAAATTCCTATTACTATTTGCAGACAGAAGATCCACAAAACCTCACAGACTTCTATGATATGAGTGACAGCCTAACAAAGATAGCTGTGTCATCACACAAAAATAAATACTATTATAAAGCGGACACAGCCAACTCAAATGTTCCATGTTCCTCTTTTTCTTCAGATGCTCCTCTTACATTATTTCACTAACAAAATAGCTGACCAGACCCATATGTCAAGTCCCAGTTGGTTCTTTCTATCTGACTGAGGAGTTAACGCATGAACAACTGACTCACAGTTCATTAATGATGATGATAATAATTCACTTTGAGGACTTCCTATGTATAGGGTGCTATCAATTAAGCATTAAGATAAGTATGGTTATTATCCCCATTTTACAGATGAGAAAACCAAGGCTTAGAGGTTAAGAAGTTTACAAAACTGAAGTGGTGGTTTGGAGACTATTGAAATTTACACAGCTGGTAAGTGGTGGAACAAGTATGCAATCAGGCCTGAATCCAGAGCCTAAGTTCTTGACCATATATTAATCACATCTGCCCAGTTCTTGCCACCTTAAAATGTATAGGTCCTAGGCATTACAGGATCTGCTTTAGAGAATTTGTATTCTGCTAATCTATCCCTTTTCTTAAACAAGATATTATTTTAAAATTAGAGCAATGTAGGCTTCTTTTGAACAGTCCTCTTACTGGATGGACCAGATTAAGATGAGTAAGTGAACTGCAAATCTGACATCATCTTCTGTCTTCTATATTTCAACAAATTATACTTTCTCTTTTTCTTTCTTTTTTTTTTTCCTCTATTCTTTTTACAGCTGCACCTGTAGCATATGGAAGTTTCCAAGGCTAGGGGTCAAATCAGAGCTGCAGCTGGGGTCTACACCACAGACAAAGCACCACCAGATCTAAGCTGCATCTGCAACCTAGCCACAGCTAGCGGCAACAGTGGTCTTTAATCCACTGAGCCACAACAGGAACTCCTATACTTTCTACCAACTGTAGAAATCTGACTATAGCCAGGCCCACCAAATTATTTCCAATATTGCCTCAACAGTCCACCTTATCATTCACAAATGTTCCTTTAGTATAGATAATATGGCTAACAGGTTTCTCCTCCCCAAAGGCTCTCCAACTCCTTTGGTAGCAAGTCCAAGAAACTAGTCCAGTATGGGATCTCCAAACAGTAGAGAGAGTGACTGTGACCAAAAACTCAGGTACATTAAAATGAAGGGCATGTGAAAATAAAGCAGAGCAACAGAAAGAGACACTACCAAAACTTTAAACATGTATTTAGCAACTCTGTTTAAAATAAAGTAACTAATGCTAAGTTTTAAAAATTATAAAGAAGAATTCTCGTTGTGGCACAGTGGAAACAAATGCAACTAGTATCCGTGAGGATGCAGGTTAGCTGGCTGGCCTCACTCAGTGGGTTAAGGACCCAGCGTTGCCATGAGCTATGGCATAGGTCGCAGACATGGCTTGGATCCCTTGTTGCTGTGGCTGTGGCGCAGGGAGCTATAGCTCCGATTTAACCCCTACCCTGGGAACTTCCATATGCTGTGGGTACAGTCCTAAAAAGCAAAAAAAAAAAAAAAAAGTAAAAATTTTAAAGAATAATAACTATCCATTGTGAAAGTGCTATAGGAAAGAACACATAGAGCATCTATACCCAAAGGTATAAGCATTTTCCACCAGGAAATTTAGAAAAGGCTTCAGAATATAAAATTTGAATTTTACTTGAAAAATAATCAAAATAGCTCTAGGCATCAGAGGGAGAAAAGAGCATCCAGATAAATAAAACAATATATGCCAAGGAAAGGCCAAAAGTAATGGAGCTCTCAAGGAACCTCAAGGCATGGCAACCAATGAGTGAAGAGCACTGATAAAATCAAGTTGGAGAGGCAGATGAGGATCAGATAATAGAGGCCCAAAATACCATGCCAAGAATTCTGCACTGGATTTAAAAAAAAAAAAAGAAGAAGAAGAAGAAGCATTAAAAGATTTTTAGTGGGAGAGTTGGCACATATGTGCTTTAAAAAGAGCATTCTGGCAAGGTTCTGTAAGCAACAGAGCATTCTTCAAAATATTTCCTTTCAAGGGTGGAAGAGAATATTAAATTTAATTTTTTAAAGGCCACACCTGCAGCATATGGAAGTTCCCAGGCTAGGGGTCGATTAAAAGCTGCAGCTGCCAGCCTACACCACAGCTATAGCAACACCAGATCTGAGACGCATCTGCGATCTATACCGCACTCACCACATGCCAGATCCTTAACCCACTGAGCGAGGCCAGGGATTGAACCACATCCTGAAGGACACTGTATCGGATTCTTAACTCACTGAGCCACAATGGGAATTCCAAGTTAACTTTTTAATGAATTAATATTTGGGCTGTAATGAATGTGAGGTGGCTATAACTGTTATTCAATACATGAAATGTTAAAAACAAAATGAGACTAATATGTTTGCAAATCTAGTATGATGCTCATTTTCCACAGCAATTTAGCATAAGTTACTAATTGAGTCCCTACACTGACTACTTCAAAATATGTTACTGAGACAACACTTCACTGGACAAGTTTACATATTTTTTAAATTATATTCGACACTGAAATTATAAAATAGTTCTTCAAACATTTACTGAGTATTATGAATGGAAAAGTTGTTTCTAAACTGCTTGTCCTATTATGAGTGAATTACTATTTTGTAACACTTGTATCAATGCTTGATACAAAAATTCCCCCTATGTAATTTCCTTCATGGAATATTGCCAATACATATCCCATGACCTTTTGCTCATTTCCTAGAGCTCCTGGAAATATTTAACGTAATGATAATAGCTCACAGGTACTGCACACCAGCCATGTGCCAGACACTGCTAAGCTCTTTACATGTAATATCTCATGCAGTCCTTGCAGCAACACCAGGAAATAAATACTATAATTACCCTCCATTTTACAGCAAGGCTTGGGAGGTTAAATAACTTGCAGAAGGACACACACACATGGCAAGCGGTAAAGGTCAGAAACAGAACCCAGAAGACTTAATTCCAAAGCCCATGCTTTCAACCACTTAGTCTCTGGAATTAAATAATTTCAACATAAAAGATATACCCTAAGTATATCTCTCTTAAATAGACAACATATAGATTCCAAGTGATCTTTAAAACACCCATTCATATCGCTTGAAATCATCCAGTTAACAATCATTTATTTAATAAATGTTTTTGAGTATTATGTCAGGCAATTGCTAGGTAATAGGTGGGTAACAATGAAAAAAGAGTCACCATTCTAATGGGAAATACAAGTGATAAAAAAAATACATAGCATGAAACTAAAGAGGTCAAATTTTTTGAGAGAAAAAATGGTGCTTTGACGAAAAATAAAGTATGCTTGGAGTTACCTTCGTGTCTCAGCAGTTAACCAATGTGACAAGGATCCATGAGGATGTGGGTTCAATCCCTGGCCTCACTCAGTGGGTTAAAGATCCAGCTTTGCTGTGAGCTGTGGTGTAAGTCACAGACATGTCTTGGATGCATATTGCTATGGCCGTGGTGTAGGCTGGCAGATGCAGCTCCAATTCAACCCCTAACCTGGGAACCTCCATATGCTGTGGATGTGGCCCTAAGAAGTGAAAGAAAAAAAAAAAAGTATGCTAGGAATGCTATGCAAGTATTTTTCTCAACAGAACACACACCCCATCAGAACGGCAGGGTCAGCCAGACATGGTACCATAGCTACCATTCTGCTCTGATGCCCATTCTGAGATGCAGAGTCTGCTTCCCTTCTCTCAGCTGAGGACACCTTCCTCTCCCGTCCCTCATAACCATCTTATTTCTCTTTTCTTCACCCTTCCCACCTTAACCTTTGAGAAGATTCTCAAAAACTATGACTCATCACTCATGATTCAGATCAAATCTCATTCTTTTGTGAAGTCTCCCTTGACTCACCCTCACTTCCTCCTCTGCACTTAAAATTGTACTCACTATACTATATTGTATTTTTAGATCCTATCTCTTTTCTCTACTAGATTGTAAGTTTATGCATCTTGTTACATCTAGTACCCTAAATAATCCCTGGCCCTGTCTTTAAATAGGTACTCAGTAAAAGCTGTAAGAATGATGAGCTTACATTGCAGTGGATGGCACAATAAAGTAGCAGAATTAGCAGAAGAGGCTGCCAAGGTAGGCAGGAGTTCAATCCTGAATATCCTCATATACTAGATTGAGTGAATATCTTTATCCTATAAGTAACAAACTACATGGACAGAAGAAAATGTTTAGATCCATGTATACCTGGGTCCTATTTCACATCCTCCACTCAGATGTACAAACCTGGGAAGATTATCTAACCACCAGGAGTGGTTATTATTAACCACTAAATTTCCTCATCTGTTAAAGGGATAATAGCACCTACCTTACATATTTAGAATAAGTGTTAAAGACAATGTTTATAATGCATCTAGCATAGCGCCACACACACACACACACACACACACACACACACACACACACTCCCTCTCCCTCTCCCTCTCTCAATAAATGGTACCTATCATTACTGTAAATGATATAAGGATACGAAGGACATGGGAAAAATCTGTATTTTAAACAAATCACTCTGTGAGAGTATGAAGGATACACTGTCGGGAAGAATAAAAGAGTAGCTGGAAACATACTCAGAAGGCTATTTTTGGAGTTTCCTTGTGGCTCAGTGGTTTAAGGATCCCGCATTGTCACTGCTGCAGCTCAGTTCACTGTTGTTAGCATAGGTTCAATCCCTGGCCTGGGAATTGCCACATGCCGGGGACACAGCCAAAAAATAAAAATAAATAAAACAAAATAAAAAGCTATTTTTAAACTCTTCCAAAGAAAACAGATGAATGCCTCAACTAAAGAGGAAACAATGAGGCTGAGGACCAGAGGACAAACCTGAAAGATAGCATGGAAAAATAACTGATAGGGCTTGGTAACTAATAAGATATGGGAGATTGCTATATAATGATGAAGACAACTAGTAAGAAATATCAATTGGTTAAAGACTGGCTTTGCCAAATAGATAGTGGTTATTTTAATTATTAAAAAAAAAGATACTTCTCTAAAAGCATGACAGTGAGATGAGCAGTGTGAGTCAGGTGAGTGGTATGAGCCTGGAGAGAAATGTGATAGATGCAGCTAGAGATCAAAACATGGAAGGAGCTATTAAAAAGCAGGGGTCTGTACCTTGTTGGAGATTAGATAAGGAGGCAAAAAGACATAGTAAAATAAGCGTTCAATGAAGATGTTTCCATTAATAAAAAATTTGGTAGAACTAATTAGCCCTGAAGTTCCAACTGTTAAGTTCATGTCAAATACTATAGGTTTAATCAAGTCTTGATGCCTCAAACTTGACTCCTCGGGTAAAAAAAATTTGGCCTGATTTCTTAAAATCCATAATGTTTGTCTTCTTCTTTTGGTTTATATTCAAGATTATTTTTTAAGAACGACATAATGCCATTTACAGCAACACGGATGGAACTAGAGACTCTCATACTGAGTGAAATGAGTCAGAAAGACAAAGACGAATACCATATGATATCACTTATAACTGGAATCTAATATACAGCACAAATGAACATTTCCACAGAAAAGAAAATCACGGACTTATAGAATAGACTTGTGGCTGCCCAGCGGGAGAAGGAGGGAGTGGGAGGGATCGGGACCTTGGGGTTATCGGATACAACTTGGAATGGATTTACAAGGAGATCCTGCTGAGTAGCATCAAGAACTATGTCTAGATACTTGTATTGCAACAGAACAAAGGGTGGGGAAAAAATGTATACATGTAAGAGTAACTTGGTCCCCATGCTGTACAGCAGAAAAAAAAATTAAAATAATAAAATAAAATGTAAAAAAAAAGATTATTTTTTTTAGGCAAAGCCACTTCAGTTTCCATGACATGGAAAATAAATAATAAATAGCACAAAGAAAGGGAGAAAACCTGAACCACAAGTGAATTTCTTCTTGTTTAAATTTTATTAGTTCAAGGGATTGCCCACACTATAGGGCGAAAAACTTACGTTAAGGAATCAAAGTTTTTTGAAAAACAAAAAGATCAGGTAGAATTTTAAAAGAAATATGTAAAGGAGTACAAATGTATTTCATGATCAGTGGTTAAAAACTCGGGATCTATTCAGTCTTAAATAGGAAACTACCCATGCCCTAATAAAAGTAAAAAAAAAAAAAAAAAAGGCTTGGGAGTAAAGGATTGAAACCTATATAATAACTTCCATCTAATAATTTAATTCCATTGTTGTCTACTTTAGGATTAACAGTTGCTGATGTTTCACTTAAAAATTTCAAAGAACAAGAATGATGATGTCAATAAATCATTAAACAGTCTCATAGTTTATTCACAAATAACAGAAAAAAGATTTAATATTATATGACCTTGGGCAAGTTTCTTGACCTCTCTGTGTCTCAGTTTCCTCACATGAAATTAAGGGAATTATCACTGTTGACCTTTAAGATTCCTTAAAACTCTAACATTCTATGAACCTGTAAAATAATAAATTATGTAATACAGACTATTAAATGGTATAGGAGTTCAAAGGAAAAGCTTTAATCTAGACTGAAAACCACGCTGTAACAGAAACAAAAGAGGCCACAGAGTAAGCAAATCATAGCCAAGAGTTAATATACATCAAGACTATGCTAAATACTCTACAGTGATTAACTTTTTAAATTAATAGATGTCATTTTTAAAAGTTTTAGATTTATAGAAAAATGAGAAGTACAAAGAGTTTCCATGTACTTCCTCACTCCCTGTTAATTTTTACATACACACACATATTATGAAGTTCCTATTATTGTATCTATTCACCTGACAAAGATGCCAGAGGAGATAGATAGTGGTTGAAGCAGGATTTGTTTTCAAGTACATTCTTTCGACCACAAGGCCACTCTTACACAAAAACCTAATTTTAAATTATTGCTCTGCAACGTATCTTCAAGCACGTGATATGACTTCTTTGACTGCCATCATCATAAAATGTGAAGCAATTTTTTAATGTGTTTAAACTGTACTTAGTAGTTAGTTCCCTTCTTTCTCTGAAGTAAATTGAGTTTCATGAAGGAGGCAATATTTATGCTGGAGCCTAAATTGGCAAAAAAAAAAAAAATTGTTTTGATACGGAAAAGTTATTCACAAAAGACTCAGAAAAATCTTCATTTTAATTTTACATCCCAGGAATAGTGAAAGGTTTTGAAAAGATGATTAAAGGAAAAAAGAAACAATACAGAATGAAGCAGGGAAAGGACCACATTTATTGATCTGAATTTAAATGAGCTAAAGAGAAGGAAAACATTCTTTGGAGAAGAGAAGCCATTGCCCAATAGAACAGAGCTCTTTAAAGAGTACAGCAAAAGACACTGGTTCTGGGACTTCTTTACAAGGAACAAAACAAAACAAAATGAAAAAAACCTCTATTCCCAGGCAAAAGCCTATGAAAGGTTATATAACAAACAACTCAGCAAACACATATTAAGTAATTACAAAATACAAGGCTCTATGCTAGCTGCTGCAGTAGACTGCATAATCACCTCCCAAGTATGTTCATGCCCACATCCACAGAACCTATGAATGTTATATGACCAAAGGAAATTTTCAAACATGATTAAAGATCTTGCGATAGGAGATTATTTTGGATTATCTGGTGGTCCCAATGTAATTACAACAGTCATTTTAACAGAATCACAGGAGGAGTCAGAGAAGGCACCAGGATGATGGAAGCAAAGACTGGAGTGGTGCAGTTTGAAGATGAAGCTAGAAAGGGCAAGGAAATGGATACTCATTTCAGAGCCTCCAGAAAGATCAGTATCTGCTGACACCTTGACTTCAGCCCAGAGAATCTAATTTCAGACTTCTGACATCCATAATTACAAGAAAATTAATTTTATTGTTAAACCACTAAGTTTGGGCTAACTTATTACAGCAGCAATAGAAAACAATTATAGTTGCAAAGCAAGTAACTATTACATAGTAAGACTATTATATACTAGGCACTATAATAGGTCCTTTCTTGAGGTCTGGTTCCTGCTTACTAAGAAAATACCATCTAACTGAAGCAACAGAAAGGTGCTCAGATCATTATGAGATAAAAGCTATTAATGAAATAAAGTATTAGGAAAACATAGATGTTTAGCCCTAAAGGACAGGAACCTCAACAAGGCTTTAATGAGTTTATGGATCTCCTCATCACTTGAGAAAATATTTCCATCTGAGACACAAAATAAGTTCCACTCATTCTCTCGACATGAGAATTTTATAAGCCTCAAGCAATCTCAAAATTCAGGGTGAAAATCAGTAATTCATTTGGTTGAGACTTCTTGGTGGGTAATGCTTTTTAACTTTTGATTTATTTCAAAAAATCATTCCAAGTCAAATGCCTGGGGGAAAAATATCTGCATATAATTGGTCTTAGATCAAAACTCTCATAAGTACTGTCAGATCAAGTGCTTAAAATTTATGATACAAATAATATGATATAGGAGAATAGTGATATTCCTGATACAATATAAAAGATATTTATTTGCTGAGTGCCATCCCGCTAAATAGAAAACTTGCAGGCACAATGTGAAAAAGCAAACTGAAGATACAAGCTAACAATAATGAACATGTGTGGAGAGCCCCAGTTTACTCTTTTCTGTAACCTCACAAGTGGGAGAAAACAAGAGGGATGACTCTAAACTCTAAGATCTAAATTGGCAAAAAGTCTAGAGAGAAGGATTTTTCAGGCACAAGAAATCAGTGGCCATAACTACTGTTTCCTCCAAGCCAGCTGTAGCCTGAACAATTGTACTGACCCTCTGAAAGAGCCAGGCCCCAAACTGAAACTTCCTAGCTCTAGTTTAGTAGTATACATCTGATACCGGCTAAAACTTTTGTTTTAATTGTGATCCCCCGTTAGATTTATCATATCAGAGAGCAGACGTGCTTCCTAAGGATTAAGCCTGTTCCGCAAATATATTTTTAAACATGTAAAAAGAATAGCTTATGTAAATATATTAGCTTAATAGCAGATTTTCACAGAACCCATTTGTAATCAATTATTCAATGTTCAACTACCACACCAGAGCATATGTTCTATGAGGGCAGGAACCCCATCCATCTTATTCACCACTGAATTTTCACAACCACACGCAATATCTTGTATGCTTTCAATAAGGGTGTAAAATGGTACAACCACCTTATAAAACTGTTTTGAAACTTCTTATAAAGATACTTCTTTACTATTAACTAGACAGCCTCAAGGGCTTCCTGGGATGTGGTGCTTTCCTTGCTAAAATGAAGTCTCAAGCTTTACCAGGATGACTGGACACCCTGCCCAAATTAAGCAATTTTCTTTGAGATAGACTCAAGATAATTAAAGCATATGTTCACAAGAGAATGACAATAATGTTCACAGTGGATTTATATGAGAAAAAAATAACTGGAAATGATCCAAGTTTCCATCAACAGGAGAATGGATAAGCAATTTGCAACATATTCACGCAATGAAACTCTTTCAAAATAAAAATTGATACTTACACAACATACACTAATCTTAAAAAAATATATAGTAAGTTAAAGAAGTGAGGTACAGACAAGTGTGATTCTTTCAAGTCTGATCCTCTGACTTCTTTTGTGTGTGTGTGCTTGTCTTTTAGGGCCACACCCACGGCATATATAAGTTCCCAGGCTAGGGGGTCCAATTGAGGCCACAGCCACCAGCCTACGCCACAGCCACAGCAACTGTGGGATCTGAGCTGCATCTGTGACCTACATTACAGCTCACAGAAAGGCCGGATCCTTAACCCACTGAGCAAGTCCAGGGATCGAACCCGCATCCTCATGGATGTTAGTTGGGTTTGTTAACCGCTGAGCCATGAAGGTAACTCCCTGATCCTCTGACTTCTGTTTAAATCTTCCAGAAGTTTCCAAGTTTGGGTCAGGTAAAAATCAATGCTCCTTCAATGGTCGATAAGACTCTATAGTATCTGACTCAACCACCTATCTGACTTCATTTCCTACCACACTGTCCTCCACTCTCCAACCACAGCTGCCTTCTTGCGGCCCTAATCAGCACAATTACACTAATGCCATAACAGCTTTGTATTTGGTTTTTTCCTATGCTTAGGAACATGAAAGGGGCTCCAAATAAAAAATAAACATTAAAAGCACAACACATAAATGTAATAATATTCATTGATATGAATGTGGGCCTCTTTATCACTAGCAAGTTAGTAACTTTTTAAATGAACAAATTAATGCTGATAGGAGACAATCTATTTTTTATATGGTGTTTATTCTGTAATTTTCCTGATTGACCTTGTCAAACCAATAAAATAAGTGAGCAAGAGTCTTAAATAGGGACTTTACCAAAGAAGATATCTAAATGAACAATAAACATACGAAAAGGTACTAAACTTCACTGGTCATTAAGGAAATGCAAAATAAAATACAGTGAGGTATAGTCACACCCACACAAGGGTGTCTAAAATTTTAAATACTGGCAACGCTATCAAGAATGTGGAACAAAAGGAATTTTCATACATTGCTGGCAAAAGTGTAAATCAGTATACTTTGGAAAACAATTTGTCGCATAATCCGACAGTTGCATTTATGCATAAATCACGAATCAGCAATCCTACTCCCAACATCTGTATGAGTAATGCTGCAGCAGTAAATAATACCCCAAATCCCTCTGGTTTCATAGGCATGTAACCTGTGCAGTTGCATAGGGCCTTGAACCTGAAAGGGCTCAATGCTTAGTTTAATGCTCTGCTGTAGCTGTCTTGAAACTCTTGAATAAATGTTGATCAAAGGACTACATATTTTCATTTCTCCCTAGGCCCCTTTTGCTAAGTAAAACCTAACAGAAATGTGTGCACCAAGGGATAGGTACAAGTATATTCATAGCTATAAAATAAGAAACAATTCATGTTTTTGACAATAGACAATAAATTATGAGATATTCATACCACAGAATACTACACAGCAATGAAAATAAATGAAATATAGCTGTATGCACCTACACAAATCAGTCTCACAAGCATAATGTCAGGAAAAAGAAGCAATACACATGAGAATGTTCTCTATAAGCTTCCAGTCATATGGTGTACAAAAATAAGCAAAACTAATCTATAGTCTTAAGAGTCAGCATGGTGGTTACCTTTGGAGAAAAGGAAAATAGTAATGATTAGGATGAATATAGAAGACTTCTGTGTTCTGGCAATTGTGCTATTAAACTTGACCAATATTCTACACTCTGATAATGTCCTATTAAAACTGATGGATTAAACTGGATTCCTAGCTCACACTACACACAAAATCAATTTTTATTCAGCAAAAAGAAAAAGGAAAAAAGGAGAAAAATAAAGAACTTAAATTGGGAGTTCCCTTCATGGCTCAGTGGAAACAATCCTACTAGAATCCATGAGGATGTTGGTTTGATCCCCAGCCTTGCTCAGTGGTTGGGGATCCGGCATTGCTGTAAGTGGTGGTGTGGGTTGCAGACATGGCACAGATCCCACAGTTGCTATGCCTGTGGCCCGCAGCTGCAGCTCCAAATCGACCCCTAGCCTGGGAACTTCCATATGCCACAAGTGCAGCCCTAAAAAGCCAAAAAAACAAACAAACAAACAAACAAAAAAAGCTTAAATTGATTTTGGGCAGAGTGTGAGACAGGGATCAAGCTTAAACTTTTTCCATATGCCAATCATTTAAGGTAGGAAAGAATACTCTTTCCTATCCTTCTGCATTGCCATATTTTGCCATAAATCAGGTCTTCATGGATGTATGGTTTTATCCCTGGACTTCCTTTTCAATTCTCTCATGCTATTTACCTATCCTTGTGCCAACATTATGTCTTCAATACTATAGTTTTTAAATTAATCTTCATATCCAATATAGTAAATCTTACAACTTTGTTCTTTTTTAAAATATTGTTTTGGTATCCTTGGCCCTTTGTATTTTTCATACACATTTGGAATGAACTTTCCCATTTCATACCTCTCAATAATTACGCTTGCAAGTTGTCATATTCCTCTTTTCTGCTTTGACAAATGTAGATACTTAGAGCTGCAGCTTCCCTTTATCTAGGTCCTTGAGTGAGGTCCATATAAAGAAGCACTACTACCTCCACTCCCTGACATATTATAAATATGTATCACAAGCAAAATTTAAACCTGTGGTATTTAAAACTACTGGGATTTGTGGAATTATTTCTTGCCAAAGCAGTATCCAGCCTTATATGACTAATATACATAGTCCATCTGGTCATCATTACCATTATTAACATACTTAAATCCAAACTGAAAATATATTTTTATCTTGTTCACCTGCCACAAGAATTGAGTTCTGCTGCATCTAGTATTAATTGGAGAGGGAAACATTGCCTTTTCTTCTTCTAGGATAATTTTTATCATGATTTAAAAAGTTCCCCTTAGTTCTAGGAATTTTTTCTTTGTGTTTTTAGGGCTGCACTCATGGCATATGGAAGTTCCCAGGCTAGGGGTTGAATTGGAGCTGCAGCTGCTGGCCCACAGCCACAGCCACACAGGATCTGAGCTGTATTTGCAACCTACACCACAGCTCACAGCAATGCTGGATCCTTAACCCACTGAGTGAGGCCAGGGATGAACCCCCATCCTCATGGATACTAGTCGGATTCATTAAGCACTGAGCCATGACAAGAACTCCCTTAGTTCTAGTGTTCTTAACTTGGATGAACAAGCCTACGTATGCTCTTCATATCCCTGATGATATTAATGATGACGATCATGTCCAGCCTTGACCTTTCCACTTCTCTATTCACATATCTTCATCTCTGCTGCCCTTTTCTCAACCATTTTAGGTCTCACTTTTCCAGGGCCACACACAGTTATACATTTTATACAATACACAAAGCTCCAAGACAAGGAGATGTGTTGGACTTTGTCTACTAGTCAAGTAATGCATCCTCACATGACACTGTGGCAGGAGAACTATGATCCATTTTCTTTTTTTTTTTCTCAGCATCAATTCTACCCCCTTTTTTATATTTTATTTACTTTTTATTAAAGTATAGTTGATTTACAATGTTCTGCCAATTTCTGCTATACAGCAAAGAGACCTGACCCAGTCATACATATGGATACACTCTCTTTCTCATGTTATCTTCCATCATGGTCTATCCCAAGAAAATGGATAGAGTTTCCTGTGCTATAAAGTAGGATCTCATTGTTTATCCATTCTACATGTAATAGTTTGCATCTATTAACCCCAAACTCCCAGTGCATCCCACTCCCTCGCTCCTCCTCCTTGGCAACCACAAGTCTGTTCTCCATGTCTTTGAGTCTGTTTCAGTTTTTCAGCTTTATTTCATTAGTGCCATATTTCAGATTCAACATATAAGTGATATCATGTGATGTTTTATTTTTCACTAACTTCACTTAGGATGATAATCTCAAGGTCCATCCATGTTGCTGCAAATGGCATTATTTCATACTTTTTTAATATAATGATTTTTATTTTTTTCATTATAGCTGGTTTACAGTGTTCTGTCAATTTTCTACTGTATGGCATGGTGACCCAGTTACACATACATGTATAGATTCTTTTTTCTCACATTATCATGCTCCATCATAAGTGACTAGATATAGTTCCCAGTGCTACACAGTAGGACCTCATTGCTTATCCATTCAGAAGGCAATAATCTGCATCTATTAACCCGAAATTCCCAATCCATCCCATTCCCCCCCTTCCCCTTGGCAACCACAAGTCTACTGTCCAAGTCCATGATTTTTTTTTCTGTGGGATACACTAGATTCTAGACGTAAGTGCCATATACTAGATTTGTGCCATACACTAGAGTCCAGATATAAGTGGTATCATATGGTATTTGTCTTTCTCTTTCTGACTTATTTAGTGTGAGAGTCTTCTATCCAGGTTGCTGCAAATGGCATTATTTTTTCTTTTTCATGGCTGAGTAGTATTCCATTGTATGTATGTATGTATGTATGTATGTATATATATATATATATATATATATATATATACACCACATTTCTTAATCCATTCATCTGTCAATGGCCACTTCATTTTCTTTACACAGTTACCACCTTCTCTTCAAGCTAAGTACCCCCAGGGGCAGATTAGCCCAGAGAGGGTTTTTTCCTATAGCACCCATTTAGGCTAGCAGAGTCCCTAAATTTGCCTCTCATTAAGAGTATAGTATATTCCAGGTATTAATACATCAAAATTGGCTTTGGTTATGCTTTGTTTCAGCTACCATTCTCACATTTCCTTTTTTGGCCTCAAGAGTTCATTGCCAATATTGCTTTCCTGAGTCTATCTGCCTGAGGCTATGTGTTAGAAGCAGAGTTAGACTGTTTTGTCCCCTTTGCATTACACAACTCTCACACACTACTATTTTTAAATCCATGCACTTAGACTTAGTTGTATTACAATTTCCTGAACTTGATCCCTTGAGTGTAAAGGCTAGGGGACAACTCAGGACTTCTTTGTTTTCAAAGACTTCTTGCCCTCCCCCTTACTTCCATTATATATAAGATAAACTTTTAAAATTAGACAGAGATGTTCAAGAAATATGATAATTAAAATAAAAATAATTCTTAAAATAAGGTGTTATATTATTCTCTTTCCTTACTACTCATTAAAAGCTTTTACAAAAACTAGGGCAATTCTTTTGAAATGCCAAGTGTATAAAATCATTTGGCTGTTAGAAATATAAGCAATACCAATTTTAACCCAAATTTTAAAACAAAAAATTGTAAAACAATGACAGTGCTATTATTCCATTATCCTGGACTCCAAAATAAGCAGCATCCTTAAGCTTCACTGTTGAAGAGCCTCTCTCAGTGTTGTAGCATATGGATCATTACCAGGTCCTTAGTACAGGATCACACGGCAAGGCTGTGCCAAATAAGGTGAACTGAAAACAAAAAGAACTGCCACCCCTAATTTTGGCAACCTCAGTAGTTCAGGCCAGTATTTAACTCAGGTTTTTTTTAAGTATCTGCTTTGTGCCAGCACTTCAGGTCATTCAAAAATAAATCATACCTAAAAAAAATTTGAGCCTCTCACCAAAAAGCGCAGAATCCAATAGAGCAAACAAAAGTAGACTGTGATTGTTGTTATAAGAGAAAGATTTTTAAAGAACAATAAAAACACTTGAGAAGGCTAGAGGCGTTAAGCTCTAGTACGAGAAAACATGGTCTGAGACTACATACAACCAGAAAAGGGAGTGTAAACCTGTGAGAGCATGGAAGTACAATAAAGTGAGGCTGTGACTCAGTCAAGTTCTCTGGGGAAAGAGGAGTAGGGTGAGACAGAGTAAGAGATACAATTCTAAAAGAAAAAAAAAAAGACTTATTCCTCACCCTGGAATTGATAACAATATCAAATTAATTAAATGAATTATGTTAAATGTCACAATAACCCTATGAGGAAGATACTAATACGTTTCCTATTTTACAGATAAATAAGCTAAGAAACTGAAATATTTATCAACCTTCCCAAAGCCACACAAGGAGAATTCTGAAAGACCTGGGAAAATAAACCCATGGAATCTAACTGCAGAAACTGGATATTTGACCATGGTGCTCCATGCACTGCTATTCAAGTAGAGAACCAATATAAAGGGGAAAAATTGTTTTAACTATTGAAGTATAATTTACATACAATAAGAGAGTTTTGAACGTCATAATCCCCAGCTTTTCTAGTGTCTCACTCACATTGTCCTCTACATTATACAGCATATGAAAGAAAATGTGCTCTTAATGTAGTGTACAAGTGTAAAAGCAACCTAATGTTTTGTATATCTTTTCATTATTATTATTCATTCAGAGATTGAAACACCCAGGAAAAAAGACAGCAGCAGAAAGATAGTGGGAGCTAGCTCTAGTAGAGTTTCTTGGAAAATTTCCAAGATAGTTTCCCTGATCTTTGCTCCTCAGGCTTAGAGATTCTGTCACAGATCACCTGCTGGTATCCTCTACGCTTCCTTCTAGAATTCTCACTCAGAAATATGATCAACGATCTGGCATTGCTGTGAACTGTGGCGGTAGGTTGCAGACATGGCTTGGATCCTACATTGCTGTGGCTGTGGTGTAGGCCAGCAGCTGTAGCTCCAATTTGACCCCTAGCCTGGGAACTTCCATATGCCACAGGTGCAACCCTAAAAAGCAAAAAATAAATAAATAAATAAGCGGTGCTAGAAAAACTGGACAGTTAACATGCAAATGAATGAAATTAGAACACTAAACTATACACAAAAATAAACTCAAAATGGATTAAAGACCTAAACATAAGACCATATACTATCAAACTGTTAGAGGAAACATAAGCTGAACACTCTCTGACATAAACTGCAGCAATATCTTCTCATATTCACCTCCTAGGGTAATGAGAATAAAAACAAAAATAAACAAAGATCTAATTAAACTTAAAATGTGGGGTTTTTTGCACAGCTAAGGAAACCATAAAGCACCAAGGGACTCGGAAAGCGTGGGTACATCCAAAGGACCGTTGTTGTTCATTTCAGAAATAATTAAGGCTAACACAAGATATTTAGTTGGGACGTTCCTAGTTTTTGATACCATGTACTGAAGACACAGATGTCTTTAAAAATGTTTCTTTGGGCAGAAGATCTAAATAGACACTTCTCCAAAGATGTACAGATGGTCAAAAACCCATGAAAAGATCCTCAACATCACTAATTGTTAGAGAAATGGAAATCAAAACTACTATGAGGCACCACCTTACACCAGCCAGAATGGCCATCATCAAAAAGTTTACAAACAATAAATGATGAGAGGGTGTAGAGAAAAAGGAACCCTCTTACACTGTTGGTGGGAATGTAAATTGGTGCAAACACTATGGAAAACAGTATGGAAGTTCCTCAAAAAACTAAAAATAGAATTACCATTTGACCCAGCAATCCCACCCGTGTGCATCTATCCAGAGAACACCATTGTGAAAGAGAATACCAATGAACATGAACTCCAGTGTTCATTGCGGAACTGTTTACAATAGTCAAGACATGGAAGCAACCTAAATGTCCATCCACAAAGGAATGGATAGAGATGTGGTACATACATACAATGGAATATTACTCAGCTATACGAAATAATGAAATAATGCCATTTGCAATAACATGGCATTATTGTTGCCGTGTTAGACTAGAGATTATCACACTAAGTGAAGTTAGTCAAACAGTGAAAGACAAACATCATATGATATCACTTATATGTGGAATCTTAAAAAAGGATACAAATGAACTTATTTGCAGAACAAAAACGGACTCACAGACTTTGAAGAACTTACAGTTACCAAAAGGGACAGGTTGGGGGTTGAGCGACAGGGATAGACTGAGGGTTTGGGACTGGCATATGCACACTGAGGTATATGGAATGATGGTCAGTGGGAACCTGCTGTAGAGCACAGAGACCTCTACCTAGTATTCTGTGATAATCTATGTGGGAAAAGGTTATGAAAATCTGCATTCCTCTGTGAATACACTAAAAACCAGCAAACTGTATACTCTAAAAGAGTGAATCTTATGGTAAATGAGTTATATCTCAGTAAGTTACTCAAAAAAAAAAAATCATTAAAAAAAGAGTTGATATGCCTGTAGTATGGGGTTTTAAGAAAGAAGACAAGAAAGACAGGCTGGGGCTATATTAGAGAAAGCATAATGGCTCAAATGTGCCATCTTGAGGAGTTCTGACTTTATCCTATCCTAAAGTTAGAAAGCAAAGAAATAAATAAGTATGTTAGATTCAGAAAAATAAATTATTATTGGGAGCACTACTAATCTGAACAAAATGATATAATTAATAATTACGTACTTATAGCTTTAAATTACAATAGATGTTAGGTTTGTCCTGGAAAAAACAAGACTTAGCTCTAGGCTCCTGCTTAGCTCCTGGAGAAACATGACTAAGTCTTCCTGAAATCACATGACCCAATCTTAAAGACTACCTCACCCAGGAGAATGTCTAAACTTCTGTTCACATCCTACTAATAATTCTCCCAAACTGATTGGTCTGTTCCTTTTCACCCTATTTACATAAGAAATGGCCAATCAGCCTCTGCACAGAGATCCCCTTTCTTGGTACTCACATATAACCTCCCTCCTGGAATAGGCTGACCTCCCTTTGTGAGTTAGCCCGGCAGTATACCCCCACTAATAAAGTCTTTTATGCCTGGAAACGTGGGTCTCGTCCTTTCAGCTGGCCTTACAATAGATTACTTTTGTAACTGAGCTAGTGCCCTGTGGGGGCTCCTAGGCACACAAGTCTTTCTATGTCCTCCATGACCTTCCCTGAGTTCCAAAGGGTAGTTGCTAATCAGGGAAGGGAAGGGATGCAGAGACCGGGGAGCAGCAGTGCAGCACTGGGGCAGAGTCCAGGTTCCTCCTCAAGGAATATACATAATGATATCTTTGGGCCTTTTGTAAAACGAAACCCCTCAACAATTGGAGGAACTTCTTGGTGAAGCAGTCTTCATTCCAGGAAGAAGGAGCACCAGAACCAGTCCTGGGACCACTGAACACCAGCTTTGAGAAACAATGCAAGCTTGCCTCTATGCTGATCCTTATCTATGGCCCTGATTCTTATTCTACTCCTCAAACTATAAAACCACGGCCAACCCCTTCCAAGGTGGGAATAGTCTTTAAGGCACTAGCCTGCTGTGGGCCCCTTTGCCTGGCAAAGCAGTAAAGCTCTTTTTCTCCTTTACCCAAGACTCTGTCTTTGCATTTCAATTCAGCAAGAGGCAGATAGAGGCCAAATTTCAGCAACATTTTCATTTACATATTGGATTATTCTCTCATTTTAACGACCTCATAGAACTGAGAACTAAAAAGAATATTAGAAATAATTTAGGCTAATTTCTCAAATTGGGTAGGATCCTGTGGGTCCATATCCCCACTTCTTTTTTATAAGAAAAAGGCTTCAGCCACCTAGACCTTCCCTGAGTCTCTAAGGGAAGATTTAAACAGTTTCTATTTGGGGAAGTAAAGGAATGCAGAAACCAGAAACAAAGGAGGAGCAATCAAGAACCAATAGTGCAGAGAGGGAGTGGGATGGACCAGGAGTTTGGGGTTAATAGATGTAAACTATTACATTTAGAATGGACAAGCAAGGAGGTCCGACTGTATAGCACAGGGAAAGAGAGCAGGCAGGGGAGGGTTGACTTGGAAGTTTGGGACTAGCAGATGCAAACTATTACATAGGGAATGGATAAGCAACAAGATCCTATTGCATAACACAGGGAACTATATTCATTATCCTATAATAAACCTTAATGGAAAAGAAGAAAAAAAGAAACAATAGTGGAGCAATTAAAGCAGGGTCCTATTTCCTCCTCAAGGGACATACATAACAATACCTTCGAGTTCTTCTGTAGGAACTAAGGCCACCACCAGGTGGAGGATGGTAACTTCAGGCTGACAAGATTCCTGGAACACCATGCTATTACCTCACCATCAACCAATCAGAAGAAAGTCACACACTTTGTAGCCCTCACCCAGATTTTTGCCTATAAAAGTGCTTCCCTGAAAACCAATAGCAAGTTCAGGTTTTCTTTTTTTTTTTTTTTCCTTTTTTTTCAGCAAGAGTCACCTGTTCTCCTTGCTTGGCCATGTAATAACCTTTCTCTGCTCTAAACTCCAAGGTTTGTTTGGACTTACTGTGCATCAGGCACACAAATTTGCATTAACAACATTTCTTCATTTAAGGAAACTGGGCCTAAAAAGATAATGAATTTGTCCAATGTCATATAGCCAATGGGTATCATTGTTTATAAATATCGGTTTTGATTCAATAAATATCTATTGTTATAATACACACTAATAGGCTTTATGAAAATTGGGTCAGTAAATGACTTAGAAACTGTCCCTCAGATCCCTTGAGATGGCTTACTAACTACTGACTTGACATTTGTGATAGAACAATTAGTAGATAAGCCGAAAAAATACACAGATTTCAATCCATAGAAAATTACTTCGAAGAATTAAAATTTTAACCACCACCCCTTAATCACAAAAAAAGCGATCACTTCAGCCAAATTCTGCATTATAAATTCAATGCCCTTTTACTTCTATCTTTCCCATTCTTTTGTAATTACTCCATATCTCCTAATTCTAGGCTTCTTATTGAATTGCTAATAAAACACAGGAAATGCCTGAAGAATTTAATTCAGATGTAAATGGAATTATTTGGGTTGTTTCTGTCTCTGCTTTTAAAAAAATCATAATATGAAATGGTGTGCTGTTACTAAAAGCCCCAAAGACTTCTCAGCTTGATACCTGAAGTAATTTAGAAGACTTAGAAAAAAAAAATCTGTGATTGCTTTACAGCTAATTTATTTACAACAACTTCAGAATTGTGAAAACCCACCCACACATGTATGCCTACAGAGAAAGAGAAATAAATTCTTTTCAAAACAGCAGCTACTTTTTTTCCCTGCTGGTGCTTTCTTCTCTTTTCTTTTTCCTTACTTTGCTCCTCATTTGAGGTAACTTCAACAAGAGTTTAGTTATAACTGTAAATCTACTTCTGAGTTCAACCTAAGAACTACACCAAAGGAAATGGAGTAATGCCTCCACCATGAAGCCATCTTCTGGAAGAGATACATTACGTTGAAGCCACCCCCACGGACCTTCACAAAACTGTGTGTACAAATTAACTTGCAAACCAGTGGGATAATACCTACATATCTGACTAGACAATGACCTACGCAAGGTCCTTTTGAAGCAAGAGATAGATATGTCCCGGCTGGGCAACTGTAATATGTTCCCTGTGGACAGTTAATTTCAAGATAAAAGCTGCATCCTACTTGGATAAAAGAGATCATCTGTTTGCCATTCTTGAGGTCAGGGAGAATTCTGGAACCACACACTCACAGAAAGGTTCCTCAGGGGTCACAGAAAGGAGGCGCACCAGACCAAGCACTTCCTGTCAACTTCCCAGAGACCCTTGTGCTAAAATCCATTCTGAGGGCAGGGCCCCGAGTCAGGCCAAAGCCAGACAAGCAAGACGATTGGCCAGAGGAAGCCTGGAAGGAACGCCCTCATAAAAGTGATTAAAGGACCTCCAAAGCACATGTTGCTCTCTTCTTCTCTTGCTCTTTCTCTCTCCCCTCCTCCCCCCCCCCCCACTGGCTGCCTGTACTTGTATTTTTCTCTGCCCTGTCTTCTCTCTATATAGACACTTAATTGCCTCATTACCCTCAGTCTCTCTGCCACCTTCTTTCTCCAAAGGGACAAAGTTCTGGAGACCTACAAGTGGTTAGGGTTCAGCATTCTCACCTTACAGCCACCCAGGGAACACTTTAAAGCTAGAATTAAACAAAATGGGAAATTTCAGTTGATGTGGAAAAGAAATGTATGAGTGAGGCTTCATCTTTTAAAGTAAATACTCAAATCCTCAATATCAGCTTTATTTTTCCCCTTTGTTAAGTTTGCATAATATACGATAATGAGGAGAATGGAGAGAATTCTGACTGTCAGCTCTGGGTTTTAGAGTAGGACTTAAAGATTCTCAAAGGTCGGGAGTTCCCGTCATGGCACAGTGGTTAACGAATCCGACTAGGAACCATGAGGTTGCCGGTTCAGTCCCTGCCCTTGCTCAGTGGGTTAACGATCCGGCGTTGCCGTGAGCTGTGGTGTAGGTTGCAGACGTGGCTCAGATCCCGCGTTGCTGTGGCTCTGGCGTAGGCCGGTGGCTACAGCTCCAATTCAACCCCTAGCCTGGGAACCTCCATATGCCGCGGGAGTGGCCCAAGAAATAGCAACAACAACAAAAGACAAAAGACAAAAAAAAAAAAAAAGATTCTCAAAGGTCTCTTTTAGATCTTAAATTCTGTAATTCTATGATTCTTTATTCTTCCTTTTAGCATCATAACACAGTCATTTGATATGACATTTCATAGCCAAAAAATGTCCAAGTAAATAATTTCAACACTGAATTAATGTTTTAACGAGTAAGTCAATCCCAGCCCAAAGGCATTTAAAAAGAAATGAAAATAATCAAACATATCAGTCAGATACATATAAGATATATATACACGTGTGTTTGTGTATATGTGGATTTAAATGTTTGAAAGAATATCCATCAATATGTTACTATCTCTAGGTGATATTATTGCTAGGCACAGCTACAGGTGATTGACTGTCTTTATGCTTTAATACATCTGAATATTTCCCAATAAAAATGGAAATTTTATAAATATGCAGAAATGTATTTCCTTTCTAAACTACAAAAAAAGACTTAAAAAGGAGGTGGTACAGAGGAAAAACCGTGCCACCTTTGATGAGCATGTCCGCCACCATCTAGATGTATTTTGTCCATGACACAGAGCTGGTCAATGGTGCTGTTAACCTTGAAGTGTCTCTTGGGTACTGGATAGGTTGGGGTAGACGGCAGAAGAAACTGACCATCCCTTTGACCTTCTAGGCTCTGCTGGGTTATCTGGCATGCTTCCAAATGCAGTACCACTAGAAGTTCCTGAGAATCATGAACAGGGATGTATGTGGATCAGCTGGATGGCCCACAGAGGTGGTGCTGGATCAAAGCTGAAACACTGGTAAGGAAGTTTCCCTACCAAGAAAGGCGACTAACTGGTTTAAGTAAATAAACTCCATCCCTGCTATTCTGTGTCATGTGAGGCCTCCTCTGAGTAACTCCCAAGTTCTAAGTTGTAACTCTTCACTGTAAACACCAAAAATGTTTTCCCTAGACCCTACTCCCTGACATATTCAAGGCCATATCCTCTAACATGATGGGCATTAGATTATTGAATGCCAAATGCGTAAACAGAGGAAGAACAAGTTAAATCATCTGTACCCTGAGAAGAACTTTCCAGAAACAATTGTGTCTTATAGTCGAGAAAGAAAATACAAAAATAGAACTGGTACAATAATAGTGCTTAGGATCTTCAGTAGCTGACTGGTAGTGCCAAGATAAAATCTGAGTAGTTCCCTTATGGCTCAGTGGAAACGAATCTGACAATTACCCATGAGGATGAGGGTTCTATCCCTGGCCTCGGTCAGTGGGTTAAGGATCTGGCATTGCCTTGAGCTATGGTATAGGTTGCAGATGCGGCTCAGATCTAGCATTGCTGTGGCTGTGGCATAGGACAGCAACTACAGCTCTGATCTGACCCCCTAACCTGGGAACTTCCATATGCCACAAGTGCAGCCCAAAAAAAAAAAAAAAAAAGATAAAATCTGAGAGCATTATCAGTATGTCTGGGAGAGGTGAAATATAACTGACATGCATGTTTTGAATAACTTTCCCAAATAATTCCGAAAAATCAGTGCCTATTCCTATGGGACATTACTGAGGTAGTGATAATATATATAAATATTAGATATACTGTATATACTAAATAGTGTATACCTTAAAGATAAATTTGCTTTAGATACGGAAAATTTCATGAGAAGCAATGACTAAGCCATTATGTTACCCCAAAAAATGAACCAGTATGAATATATCATCAGCAGTAAAAGTTAAGAGAAAAACCTAAGTTTAATGTAGTACCATCACTCTAAATGTTATTTTTTTCCAGTCATCATTAGTTCAGTGTTTCTCAGATTTAAGCTCTTTTTGATGAAAATTAATTATAACAGACCCCCAATGTTGATTTAAATATTCACATTATAATGCAATCAAAATACAAACAAAATTAGACATACAATATTATGTATTTGGTTCTTTTATAACTAAATTTATACAAATCTACAAATTAAAAATACAGATTCAAAAACATTAACGTTCAAATCACTATTTTTATGAGATAGATGATATCATTTTCTTAAACTAATGTCTTGATGTTGTAGGTAACAGCATGATAAAGCATCAAATTCAGATTTATATTTATTTCTGAATCATAAACATATTTCAATAATAGAATACTCCTATTCGAGATTTCCAGCGTAACAATGTGCCACACTGAACAACTGAAGATCTTATCCCACTATAAACATGTATAGAATGCTGCATAAAATAGAGCTCCCAAATAGTATGTACACACCAAAGCTAAAAAAAAAAAAAAAAGGAGGAAATCTCAACACAAGAGAAACAGAGGGAACTCAAGTCATAATAATATTTGTAGATGCTGAACTTCTATGGCCAAAGCAAACATCAAACCCAGATATATATAATCCGAAAGCCTTGGGGTGGGGGAGGTCACAATTTTAATAATGTGTTGGGAGAGAGTGATACATCAGAAAAAAGCAATCTCAGAGAAAAGACACATTGAACGCAACAGAAAAACAATTAGATGGAGAGTAATCTAATTATTATTTCATTAATTCAATAATATTTATTGAACTCCAGACACTGTTCTAGGTCCTGGGGATACAGCAGTAAACAAAACAAACCAAAAATTCTTGCCTTCATAAGGCCTACATCCTGGTGGTAGGAATAGAATAATACCTACAAGTAAAATATAAAATAAGTGTGAACCCAGAATCTAAGCTTACGTTTTGTTTCATTCAATAAATATTTCTTAAGTACTAATTTTTTTTTTTGTCTTCTCTGTCTTTTTTCAGGCCATACCTGTGGCATATGGAGGTTCTCAGGCTAGGGGTCTAATCAGAACTATTGCCGCCTGCCAACGCCAAAGCCACAGCAACACTGGATCCGAGCCGCGTCTGCAACCTACACCACAGCTCACAGCAATGCCAGATTCTTAACACACTGAGCAAAGCCAGGGATCCAGCCAGCAATCTCATGGTTCCTAGTCGGATTCATTTCCGCTGCACCACAACGGGAACTCCTCTTAAGTACTATTTATCTATATAGTTTTCACATGACAGACATTGTTCTAGATGTTGGACTATATGATTGGACAAATAGATTAAAATTCCTCTTTATGGAGCTTATATAAGAGGATAAATAATTAACAGAACATAAAGAAAGATAATTGGAAATCAAAGAGAAAAAGAAAACCAACTTAGAAATTACCTTAAAATTTTATATAAAATTTTATTACCTTAAAAATTACACAAGCAGCTGTGGCTCAGATGAAATGAACCCAACTAGTATCCATGAGGATGCAGGTTTGATCCCTGGCCTTGCTCAGTGGGTTAAGGATCTGGCCTTGCTGTGAGCTGTGGTGTAGGTCACAGATACAGTTTGGTTCTGGCATTGCTGTGGCTGTGGTACAGGCCAGCAGCTATAGCTCTAATTCGATCCTAGACTATGAACTTCCATATATGCCTCACCTGCAGCCCTGAAAAAAAAAAAAAAAATTACACAGTTGAAAAGTTCATTGTTTAAATTTCCATTTCATAATAGATATATCAAATATTAAGCAATAAACATAATATATGACTATAATTGTATTGCAAATAAAGTGGTACTTAACAGGGAAAGTTATAGTTGAAATAGAGAAGAAAAAACACGGAAAACTATAACCCAAGATTTCAACTCAAGAAGTTTTTTTAGGAGTTCCCGTTGTGGCTCAGTGGTTAACGAATCCAACTAGAAACCATGGGATTGCGGGTTCGATCCCTGGCCTTGCTCAGTGGGTTAAGGATCCGGCATTGCCGTGAGCTGTGGTGTGGGCTGCAGACGCGGCTCAGATCCCGAGTTGCTGTGGCTCTGACGTAGGCTGGTGGCTACAGCTCCGATTAGACCCCAGCCTGGGAACCTCCATGTGCCACGGGAGCAGCCCTAAAAATGCAAAAAGACAAAATAAATAAATTTCAAAAAGTTTTTTTAAAAGGATAACAGATTAAACAAAAGAAAGAAGGAAAAGTAATAAAGGTGTAAATCATATTTGATAAAATAAAAAACAAAGAATGATATAGAGCAGATTAACAAAAGCAAATACTGGGTCTTTGAAAAGAATAGTAAAATCACACTCGTGATGATATTGATCATGAAAAAAAGAAAAAAAACAAATATAAACACTCTTAAAAATTAGAAATTGACTTAATCACAAGTAGAGATTTAAGAATCATAACAAAATAGTATGAACTACCAATAAAGAAAATATGGACAAAAAGGACAGTTTCCTGGGAAGATATAATTTACTTTATAAAGAAATACACAAATTGAATAGACATATAACCATTTAAGATACTGAATAAGAAGTCACAAAATCAATCTACAAAAACACCATGGACAGATGGTTTCACAAAAAAGTTTATCACATCTTCAGGAAACTAGCCACCCCTTTTTTTTCTACAAAATGTAAAGAACAGAAAATGAGACAGAGCTTCAACAATTTTTTTTTTTAGGGCCACACCTGCAGCATATGGAGGTTCCCAGGCCAGAGGTCTAATCAGAGCTATGGCTGCCAGCCTACGCTATAGCCACAGCAACACCAGATCCAAGCCACGTCTGCGACTTCCACCACAGCTCACGGCAATGCCAAATCCTTAACCTGCTGAGCAAGGCCACGGATCAAACCCACAACCTCATGGTTCCTAGTCAGATTCGTATCCACTGCGCCACAACATGAACTCCCTTTTTTTTTTTTTAATTCAGTAATTCTTTATAAAGCCAGAATAAACTTGGTACAAAAACTGGACAAGAACTCTATGAGAAAAAAAAAAAAAGAGAGTCTAACCTCACATATAAACATGGACGCCAATATTCTAAGTAAGACATTAGCAAGCCAACTCCATGCTTATATTGTCAAATTACATCAGAGAATTCCTAAATTCTTAAGTTTACAAACCTACAGTATTACTAACTTCAAATTGTTCTACATTAGTTTATTTATGTCACCTAACTAAAACATGCAGTAAGCAATTCTTGAAACTAAAATGAGTTGTCACATAATAATTTTGTAAATTTTGCTGTTCATTTAAAAGTAAGTTTTACACTGAGATACTGTTAAAATGGGCATAATATGGCTATATAAAACAATCTAGGAATCATGTACAAAGTCTCTTCACTGTGTATTTACTATTACTTTTACATGAAATTTCATTATATAAAACCCAAGAAGATCTATTCCAGGTGAAATTTAGATGGAGAACCTAACACCTCACTGGCTTAGCATCTTCCCTATCTCTATCCACATTCATCCACTGACTCCAGGGCTCTGAAATATTTGTTTTGAAAGCCACTGTCAATTGATCAAAATTACTTTTTTTTTTGTCTTTTTGCCTTTTCTAGGGCCACTCCCGCAGTATATGGAGGTCAAATCGGAGCTGTAGCCGCCAACCTATGCCAGAGCCACAGCAATACAGGATCTGAGCCGCATCTGCGACCTACACCACAGCTTACGGCAACGCCAGATCCTTAACTCACTGAGCAAGGCCAGGGATCGAACCCGCAACCTCACGGTTCCTAGTCAGATTCGTTAACCACTGAGCCACAATGGGAACTCCCAAAATTACTTTTAAACAAAATTATATTGTGGTTTTTTTTTTCATAATTTATAATTCCCTTTACATGCCAAGGCCTATCACAACAGCATATTATACCAGTCTGAAATTGTTATTCTTTACAAAGTCAAATTGGTTATTATTTTGCATGTAATCTTCTTAGTGTTTGCAAATTAATTTACTTTTATAAATACATCAACCTTTTTGATCTTAAAGTATTTCTTCAGACTAATAGTTTTATGTTACCTTTTGTGTAACAAATGTTCTTACTAAGAATCATTTCGCTAAAATCCAAAAGCCTAAGGGAATCTAGAGCACAGATGTGGTAGCAGATGTGATGAACAAGACAGCTGGTCGGATTTAACAACTCAAGAAATATTATAAGCCCACCCACGTGTACGAGGTAATCAGAATGACAGAAAAATAACAGAAAAAGTCTCACAGTATCGCCGTAGAGCCTTCAGAATTTTCTTGAAATGAGTAACTTCAGTCAAAGCTTCACTACAAAATTCATTCTCTCTTACAATTATCTCAATGTGGAGATTTTAAAAATACAGCTCATTAGATGATTAAATTCACCAAAAAACAGAAACTTTGAAAAGCAAATTTTATATAATAGAAATACAAAACTTGAGAAAACTGTTTTAAACGGGTAATTTTTTTTAAGGACCAAAGTTGCTATCCATAAAGAAAACCAGCTCCAGCAAAAAAGCAAGTTTTCTCAAATCTCAAAATCTCAAACCTTTTTTTTTTAAATCTCTTGCATAGTAGTGGGGAAAAGTTTTCATGAGCCTCAACACCTTATATCAAATGTAGAATGAAGCAGAACATACTTAATGGAAAAAAAGATACAATGACAGATACAGTACTATAAGTTGATAGTAACACAAGCTATGAGAGAACCAGTGTGCAAGAAATAAATGAATCTGTTCTCACAAATGCAGCACATAATATCACAAGTTTACATCTTTGAAACTAAATCTTAAAAGTTAACATAAGAGTGATTACCCACCTGAAAGATAACCATGTCGAGTGAATGCATATTCATAAAATCATAGTTCCCAACCTCAAATACATTATTTCTCTGATTAAATATGAATAGGTTTGCTTTGCTCTTACATAGAATGTCATCTTAATTCTGGATTTTGAGAGTCTAAATTCTTATTTCCAGGCCAAAAAAACTAGTTTTTCCAACTAGTTAGCAAAGTCGTTTATTTCGATAATCATGTGATTGTGATTTTCTGTGTACTTTCTAGAGACAAGATAATTTGGGTGGTGAAAGACTGATTTCCTTGGACATGGAAAAGCTTGCAAAATCAGTTGTCAAGATGTAGAAAAGACTACAAAACATTGTCTCAGTCTTCCAGGAACTAAAATGTCTGTCTATTTCACAAAGTGCCAAGGCAATTTGATAGGGAAGGGATAGCTGTTTTCAACAAAAGGAGTTTGGAAATACCTAAGGAAAAATTTTAAAAATCACTCCTTCACATAATACACAAAACTTAACTCAAAATGGATCACAGACTTAAATCTAAAAGCCAAAAAAGAAAGTAAAGTGTTTATAATGAAGAAAGAATGATGGGGGATGACATGAGAAAAAGACTGAATGTATGTATGACTGGATCACTTTGCTGCACAGTAGAAACTGGCACAACATTGTGAATCAACTATACTTCAATTTAAAAAAAGAAAACATTCACTTGGTTTAGGAAAGAATTTTTAGCTACACAAAATGTATGAGTCTGAAAAGAAAAATTCAATAAATTACATAATAAAACCTATAAACTGTTTTCAAATGGGCACCACTTTAAAGATAAACGACAAGCTAAAGATTAGAAAAATATTTGCATTTAGTTTATCTAAAAAAAAATTATGCCCAAAATATAAAATAGCCCTTAAAACTTAATAAGACAACAACAACCCAAATTTGAAATGGGCAAAAAAGTTTTGATCCAAGACGGTGACATAGGAGGCTCCCAAACTCATCTTTTCCCATGGACACACTGAATCTATAGCTACACACAGAACAAATCCCTATGAAATAAATCCAGAAACTAGTGTACCAATTATCACACACTGGGAGAATGAGAAAAAAAAAATCCACATTGATATGGGTCACCAGTGTATCCCTGAAAGGAACTTGTGCACATGTCTGACATCTGGTTTTTGCAGCTGCTGCCAGGGGACTCACCCTTTGATCATCTGACTGGTGGCCAATGAGGCTTGAATTCCAGGTTCTAAAGGACTACGTAGAAATACTTCTTAATCAGCTGTTTCTCTACAACTCAGTGCAGAAGGAGCAAACAGAAATGCCCACTTACCAGCTTTTTCTGAAAGAAGACTTTTACATACTTGAAAAGGTGCTGCTTATAGGTCTGACATAATTTAGTATGCATCTAGGGACAGACTATGCTCCTCCCCAAAGGCCTGGAAGCCAGAAAAGACCACTCTGCATCTTCCCTGTAGTCAGCTTCAAATCACCATTATCTCCCTACAAGGATCTTGTATGCATGTCTGGCACCTTGGCTTTTACAGCAGCTACAAGCAATAGACCCTTTGATCTCCTGGCTCTGGTGGACAACAGGGATTGGGTATGTGGGCTCCACAGGACTGTAGAAAACAAAGTAGTTTTTAATCCACTATCCCCCTCAAGTGTGCTCTGGACAAAAGAAGGAAACACAATTTGCCCATGCTCCAGTCTTCCTCTGAAAGAGATCTACTTGCATACTTTGGCAAAAGATACTGCCAAAAAGTATAGCCTATATCCAGAGGCTGAGAACCTCACTTCTGGGACAATGACAGTTCTTAGCATACTCTCAACTACTGGGAACCACCATGAACAGGGAAGATACCTTGGACAACTACAAAGTTTGAGACGCAACCAAGAGCTGGACCAGGCTGAATGAAAAGGTTCAGCTCCTAGATGAGACCACTCCATCAAGATGGAGAGGTGGCTGCTTATATAATGCACAGAAAGTCAAGGGGAAAAAAAAACAGAAGGATATATTCCAAACAAAATAACAAGATAAAGTCTGTTTAAGAAATAGACCTAACAAAGATAAGTGATATACTTGATAAAGAAGACTCAAAATAATGGTCATAAAGATGCTCACCCAGGTCAGGAGAAGAATTCATGAACTAAGTGAGAATTCCACAATGAGATGGAAAATATAAGAAAGTATCAAACAGGAGTTACCGTCATGGCACAGTGGAAATGAATTCAACTAGGAACCATGAGGTTGTGGATTCGATCCCTGGCCTCGCTCAGTGGGTTAAGGATCCGGCATTGCTATGAGCTGTGGTGTAGGTCACAGACATGGCTCAGGTTTGGCACTGTAGACGTAGGCTGGCAGCTGTAGCTCCAATTAGACCCCTGGCCTAGGAACCAATGCCGTGGGTGCAGCGCTTAAAAAAAAAAAAAAAGACAAAAGACCAGAAAAAGAAAGTACCAAACAGAAATCTTGGAGCTAAGGAGCATAATAACTGTGCTGAAAAATTCAATACTAGGGTTCAATAGAAGACTTGAATACAGGGCAATGGAATTCATCCCATTAGAGAAGATAAAAGAACAAAAGACACTGAATATAGTTTAAGAGATTTATGGGACACCAATAAGTAGACAAATACATGCATTATAGAGGTCCCAGAAGGGAGACGAGTGAGAGAAAGAGGCAGAAAGCTTATTCAAAGAAATAATAGCTGAAAATTTTCCTTAACTGGGGAAAGAAATCCAGATCCAGGAAGTTCAGAGATAATTACAAATAAGATGAATTCAAATAGGCCCACACCAAGACACATTATAATTAAATCGTAAAAAGTTAAAGAAAAGGAGATAGTCTTAAAACCAACAAGAGAAAACAACTTGTTATATGCAAGAGAACCTCCATATAACTATCAGAAGATATTCAACACAAACTTTGCAGGTCATAAGGGATTGGAATAATCTATTCAAAGTTCTGAAAGAAAAACACTGCTATCCAAGAATATTTTACCCAGAAAAGGTGTCCTTCAGAATTAAAGGAAAAAGAGTTTTCCAGACAAGCAAGAGCTAAGGGAGTTTATCACCACTAAACAGGCCTTACAAAAAAAAGTGGTAAAGGGGTTTTTTTCAAGCTGAAATAAAAGGATGCTAATTAGTAACATAAAAATATATGAAAGTATGTATCTCACTGGTAAATGTAAATATATAGTCAAATTCAGAATACTCTCTAGTGATGGTGGGTAAATCACTTATAACTCTAGTATCCAAAAAAAAAAAAAGTGGTAAAAATAACTAGACTACAAAAATAACTATAACTACAATAATCTGTTAATAGACAGACAAAGTGAAAGATATAAACTGTGACATAAATAACATTAAATGGGGGGATAGAGTAAAAATAGGGCTTTAGTATGTATCATCTTAAAATAGATTATTATAAATACGTTTTATACAAGCTTCACGGTAACCACAAACCAAAAACCTATAATAGATACACAAAAGACAAAAGAAAATCTAGGCATAGCACTATAGAAAATCATCAAATCATAAAGGCAGAGATAAAAAGAAGGAACAAAGGAATTATAAAACAGTCAGAAAACAAAAAAAAAAAATGGCCAGAGTAAAGACAAAGGAGCCAAAAATGGGGGAAGGATTGTCTCTTCAGTAAATGGTAAAACTGGACAGCCTCAAGCAAAAGAAGGAAACTAGACTCTTATACCATACACCAAAGTTAACTCAAAATGGATTAAAGACTAAAGTTGAAACCTGAAACTATAAAATTCCCAGGGGAAAAAAGTGGGTAAGCTCCTGAACATTGATCTTACCAATGATTTTTGGATTTGACACAAAAAGCAAAGGCAACAAAAACAAAAATAAACAGGTAGGACTATCTCAAAGTAAAAAGCTCTTCCACAGTGAAGGAAACCATCAACAAAATGAAAAGGTAACCAAGTGAATGGGAGAAAATATTTGCAAATTGTATATTATATTGAGAGTTAATATTCAAAATACATAAGGAAATCAAACGACTCAATGAAAAAAACAATCTGGTTAATAAATGGAAAGAGGGAGTTCCATTGTGGCTCAGCAGTAACAAACCCAACTAGTATCCAGGAAGATGTGGGTCTGATCCCTGGCCTTGCTCAGTGGGTTGCCATGAGCTGTAGTGTAGGTCACGGATGTGGGTCAGATCCTACATTGCTATGGCTGTGGTATAGACCAGCAGCTGCAGCTTTGATTCGACCCCTACCCTGGAACTTCCATATGCTGCAAGTGCAGCCCTAAAAGGCAAAAAAAAAAGGGGGGGGGAGAGAACTACATAGACATTTTTCAGATAGGACATAGAGATGACCAATAGCTACATGAAAAAACACTCAGGATCACAATGAGTTAGCACCTCACACCTATTAAAACAGCTATTATCAAAAACAATGTTTTAGTAAGAATATGAAGAAAAAGAAACCCTGGTACTCTGTTGGTGGGAATGTAAATCCATGCAGTTACTATGGAAAACAGTAAGGAGGTTCCTCAAAAAATTAAAAATAGAACGACCGTATGACCCAGCAATCTCATTTCCAGGTATATAATCAAAGTAAATGAAAACAGGATATTTACAAGATATCTACACTCCCATGTTCTGGTAGCATTATTCATGTTATTCAAGATAAGGAAATGATGTTAAGTGTCCATCATTGCGTTAATGGAGAAAGAAGATGTGTGGTCCATGTATATTCACATACACACACACAAATTACTCAGCCTTGAGAAAGAAGTCAAATCCTACCATTCGTGAAACATGGATGAAATGTGAGGGCATTATGCTATGTGAAATAAGCCAGACAGAGAAAGACAAATACTACACAGTATCACTTATTTATGAAATCTGCTTTTTTTTAGTCCAACTCATAAAAATGCACAGTAGAAAAGTGGTTGACAGGTTTCTGGGGGGAAAGCAGGAAATAGAGAAAGAAGAGTAAAAGGTTACCAATTTTCAACTTCAAGATGATTAAAGTCTGAAGAGCTAATGTATAACATGGTGACTAGAGTTGATAATAACTGTACTGTAAAATCAAAATTTGCTAAAAGAGGAGAACTTAAATGTTCTCCCCCAAAAAAATTTAAAAGAGGGAGAAATAAATATATGAGGTTCTGGATATGTTAATTATCCTCATGGTAGGAATCTCTTCACAAAATATATATCTATGAAATCACCAAGATGTACACTTAGTACCTTACCATTTTATTTGTTAATTTTATCTCAATAAAGCTGAAAAAAAAAAAGCTGAACTTATATAAACACAAAGTAGACTGGTGGTTGTCATGGGGGAAAAGGGTAAATATTGGTCAAAGGTTATAAGTTTCCAGTTTTAAGGGAAATAAATTCTGGAGATCTAAGGTACATGGTAACTACAATTAATAATACTGTGTTGTACACTCAAAAGGTACTGAAAATAAAGCTTAAATGTTCCCACCAGAGCAGCAACAACAACAGAAAACAAATGGTATTTATGTGAGGTTAAAGATGTATTAACTAACTTCATTGTGGTAATCATTTTACAATATACATGCATATCAAATCACACGGCACAACTTAAACTTATACAGCTTATAAGTAAATTACATTTTAATAAAGCTTGTGGGGAAGTGGGCAAAATATTTAAAGACATATTTCACCAAAGAATATATATGGATGGCTCATAAACATAATAGAAGATACTCGGGAAGTTCTCGTTGTGGCTCAGCGGAAATAAACGCAACTAGTATCCGTGAGGTCTCAGGTTTGATTCCTGGCCCTGCTTACTGGGTTAAAGGATCTGGTGTTTGTGAGTTCCCATTGTGGCTCAGCAGTTAGCAAACCCGACTAGCATCCATGAGGACGCAGGTTCAATCCCTGTCTCACTCAGTGGGTTAAGGATCCGGTGTTGCCATGAGCTGTGGTGTAGTCACAGACACAGCTAGGATCCTGCATTGCTGTGACTGGGGTGTAGGCCCAGCAGTTGCAGCTCCAATTCAACCCCTAGCCTAGGAACCTCCATACGCCACCAGTGCCACCCAAAAAAGACAAAAAAAAAAAAAAAGATCTGGTGTTGCTGTGAACTATGGTGTTTGTCAAAGACGCACCTTGGATCCCATGTTGCTATGGCTGTGGCTGTGGTGTAGGCTGGCAGCTGTGGCTCCAATTTGACCCCTAGCCTGGGAACATCCGTATGCCATGGGCAAGGCCCTAAAAAAGCAAGAAAAAAAAAATGCTCAGCACCTTTAGTCACTGGATAAATAAAAATTAAACTCACACACCCACTAAAATATCTAGATTCATAAAGATACACAATACTAAATGTTGGCAAGGATGTGGAGAAACTGAAACCATTATCCACTGGTGATGGGAATGTGAAATGGCACTGTCAATTTGAAAAATACCTTAGTTTTCAAAAGTTCAACATACACATACCAGATAATCTGGCAATTTCACATCTAGGAATCTACCCAAGAGAAATGAATACATATTATCAATACCAAAAATATTTATATAAATTTGAAAGCAAGATGATTTATAGTAGCCAACAGGGCAAACTATTCAAATATCCATCTAACAGTGAATGGATTTTTTTTAATATGATATACGCATACTATGGAATACTATTCAGCAATAAAAAATAAACTACTGACATAAGCTACAACATGGGTAAACATAAAAACAGAATGCTAAGTGAGACACTACATATGAAAGATTATATATCATAAGATTTTTATGAAATATGCAGAAAAGGCAAACTTATGGACAGAAAGCAGTCGGCTGTGAACAGGGACTGGGAATGAGGAACTTTTGGTAGCAATGGGGATGTTCTAAAACTTCATTGTGGTGATGGCTTCATAACGCTTTAAATTTACTAAAAATTGTTGAATTGTTGTATTATAATGGGCAAATTTTATGGTATGTAAATTAAACCTCCACAAAACTGCTTTATTAAAAAGCTATGCAGGAATTCCCGTCGTGGCGCAGCAACCATGAGGTTGTGGGTTCGATCCATGGCCTTCCTCAATGGGTTAAGGATCTGGCGTTGCCAAGAGCTGTGGTGTAGTTTGCAGACACGGTTCAGATCTGGCGTTGCTGTGGCTCTGGCATAGGCCGGCAGCAACAGCTCCAATTAGACTCCTAGCCTGGGAACCTCCATATGCCATGGGTGAGTCCCTAAAAGGACAAAAGACAAAAGACAAAAAAAAAAAAAGCTGTGCAAACTTCCATCTTTGCTTTGCTTTTGCTGACAATAAGTGATAAAAGTTCTTTCAAAAACCCTGAAATTCTGTCAACATTACAATGGGGAAACTATATACATGATTTTCTATTTGAAGTTTAAGCCACTGTTGACCAGTTTTCAAAATTACCCTTGCACTTGGCAGGTTAGAAATCTAAAACTAGCAGCATATGGAGTTCCTGCTGTGGCGCAGTGGTTAATGAATCCGACTAGGAACCATGAGGTTGCGGGTTCGATCCCTGGCCTTGTTCAGTGGGTGAAGGATCCGGCGTTGCCGTGAGCTGTGGTGTAGGTCACAGACGCGACTCAGATCCCACGTTGCTGTGGCTCTGGCGTAGGCCGGTGGCTACAGCTCTGATTAGACCCCTAGCCTGGGAACCTCCATATGCCGCGGGAGTGGCTCAAGAAATGGCAAAAAGACAAATAAGTAAATAATAAATTAATTAAAATAGCAGCATAATGAAAGCAAGAGGCATATTTGGCAGGTAAGTAATTATTTGAATGGATAGAGCAGAAAAGACTCTTGTCAAATCAACTCCAAAAGAAATGTTAGTACATAGGATCCTACAATTACAGACAGCATTGTATACTAACTTCACTAAACTATCAACCTTGCAAACATCTCAATCTGACTCTGGTGCAGTTCTCTTAGATCTACAAATCTTCTCATTAAGATTTCTTTCTTGAATAATTTAATATTGATGGTTTTAGCAATGATTTTACTGAGCACTTATAATATTCCAGTTACCATGCTAAGTATTTCACATTTAAAATTTCATTTCGTTTTGGCAACAATCTTGTTATGTAATTTTTTTTTTTTTTGTCTTTTTAGGGCTGCACCTGCAGCATACGGAGGTTCCCAGGTTAGGAGTCGAATCAGAGCTGTAGCCATCAGCCTAAGCTACAGGCACAGCAACCCGGGATCTGAGCCTTGTCCCCAACCTATACCACAGCTCACGGCAATGCTAGATCATTAACCTACTAAGAAAGGCCAGGGATGGAACCTGTGTCCTCATGGATACTATTAAAATTCGTTTCCACTGAGCCACAACGGGAACTCCCTTGTTATGTGTTTTAGCTCCTTTTTACAGATACGGAAATTGAAGCTCAGAGATGCTGAATCTCAAGATTACACAGCTAACAGGCGACTTGATCTCCAAGTTGAGTTAGCAGTCCATTTGCTAAACCACAGAACTATGCTTTCTACCCTCTAAAAAAGCAAAACTACGCCGTGGCTTGAAAGAAAAACTATTGCCAGAGCATGTCACTGTGGGCTCCTGCATACAAGCAAGAATGCCCACAATTGCTGGCATAATTCCATTGCGAATTTTGGAGTCAAATATAAAAGAGAGTGTTATCAGCAGTAGGTGAAAATGAAGCTGATTCAGGTAGTTTTAAGTGACTTTGAAGTATTTCCAGCTTTGAGCCCTTGTAACCATGAAAAGACCAAGTTTAAGACTGATGTCCAATTTAGGGCTGAGAATTCCTGAAAAACAGAGAATATGCTACACTCTTCATGTATCTTACTTCATATACCCTCAAAACCAACTCCATAAGTATTATTATATTCAATTTACAGATTAAAAACCATAGGACTCTAAGAGGTCAATTGCCCCAAATCACACAATCAATAAGTGGAAAAGCCAGGATCTAATCCAAAAGTCCACTTTCTTTTCATTATACCACACTCAAAGCCCAGTCTTCTACCACTTATTTTAGAATCACTTTCCTCCAACCCAAAAAAAGCCTTCTTAGGTCTTCATCAAACAATTAGTATTCTCTAAAGCTCTCTCAGGTAATTCTGACTCACTCATTCAGTCCATTTCTTGAGCCCTCTTATGTATCTGTAGTCAGAGTTTCAGATAAAAGATGAATTAGATGACAGTCTAGTGGTAGAGAAAGTTGTGTAAAATAATTATAATAAGATGTGATAAATAAGCCTAAGGTACAATGGGGATGTTCTAAGTTATTTCTCCTATTCTTTCCTACCTATAATATCTTTAGGATAAAATATTCATTTCTTGCCTCACCTTTAAGGCCTTTAATTCCTCTGCTCACATTTATTTTTAATTCAATACTGATTGAGCATCTGTTGTATGTATAAGAAGGCTATATAACATAATGGAAAGACGATGAACTTGGACTCAAATAGGTGAGAGCGGCAATCTATTCTCTATCACTTACTAGCTATGTAATTTGAGCACATAGCTTTACTTCCTTCAGCCTCGGTGGTTTGTTTTTTTTTTTTTTTTTTTTTTTGTCTTTTCTAGGGCCGCTCCCACAGCATATGGAGGTTTCTTAACCTACTGAGCATGGCCAGAGATCGAACCCGCAACCTCATGATTCCTAGTCGGATTCACTAAGCCATGATGGGAACTCCTCAGTGGACTTTTTAAGTCAAAATTTTATTGGGCCTAATTTACATAAAATAAGATGTTTCCATTTTTAAGTATAGAGTTTGATGAGTTCTGGCAAATGTCTACACTCATATAACAATAACATAGTCAAAATATAGAACATTTCCACTGTCACAGAAAAGTCATTTGAAAATGTTTATAACAGGTTTTTCACAGTAGCCCTGAACTGGACCCCAAATAGCCATCATTAGCTAAACAGATTTTACAAAAGTTCTCTTCTGCCACTTCCTAGTCAATCCCACCTCAGACTCCAAACCTCAGCCAACCACTGTCTGCTTTCTGTCAAAATAAATCAGATTTTTAATAGAATCTCATATAAATAGAATCATATAGTATGTACTCTTTTTTCTGCTATTTCTTGGGCCCCTCCCGCGGCATATGGAGGTTCCCAGGCTAGGGGTCGAATCGGAGCTGTAGCCACCGGCCTACGCCAGAGCCACAGCAACGCAGGATCCAAGCCGCGTCTGCAACCTACACCACAGCTCACGGCAACGCCGGATCGTTAACCCACTGAGCAAGGGCAGGGACCGAACCCACAACCTCATGGTTCCTAGTCGGATTCGTTAACCACTGCACCACAACGGGAACTCCAGTATGTACTCTTTTGTATCTGGTTTATTTTGTCCAGCATAATGTCTTTGAGATTGATTTATGGTGTTTCATATAGTTTCTTTTTATGGTGAGGTATTCCATATAGATATACCACAATCTGTTTATCTACTCATCTACTGATGGATATTTCGGACCCAGTTCAAGGCTGCTATGAATAAAGCTGCCATAAACACTATTTTGTTTCACTTGCTTTTCTTTTTGGCTGCTCCATAACATATGAAGTTCCAGGCCAGGGATGAGATCTGAGCCACAGTTGCAACCTTCGCCCTCGCTGTGGCAACACCAGACCCTTTAATCCACTGTGCCAGCCAGGGATCAAACCTGGTGCTGCAGAGAATCCACCCATCCCATTGCACCACAGTGGGAACTCCTCAACACTCTTATACAATGTTTTGTGTGAACAAAGTTTGTCATTTCTCTTGGGCACATACTCAAGTAGAATGGCAAGTTCAGGTAAACAGGAGTTTTACTTTTTGAGAAACTACCAAACTACCTTCCAAAGTGGTTATACCATTGTACATTCCCACTAGAATTGCACAAGTTCCTGTTAACATTAGTTATTGTGACTTAGCTAAAGCGGGGTAGTGGTATCTCCTTGTGGCTTTAATTTACATTTCCCTAATAACTAAAGATGGTAAGCGTATTTTAATGGGCTTGTCATTCAAACATTTAACTTTGCAACATGTCTTAAAAATATTTTGTTCACCTTTTTATTGGGTGGGTGATCTGTCTTCTTATTCTACAGTTGTTAAGACTTTTTAAACTATGAATAAGTCCTCTGTCAGATGTATGTATTTTCTCCCAGTCTGTGGCTTTCTTTTTCATTTTCTTCACAGAATCTTTTGAAGGACAGATTTTTTAGCTTGGATGAAGTTCAATATATCAACTGTTTCCTTTATACTTTGGGGGTCCTAAGAAATCTTTGTCTGTTTTATGATCACAAGAAATTTCCCCTACGTCTTTTTTCTAGAGGTTTCATATTTTTACTTCTTATGCTTAGGTCTATGATCCATTTTGAGCTCATATTTCTGTATCATGTGAAACAAGCACCACAGTTCATCTTTCCACTTAGCTATCCAGTTATTCTAACACCATTTGTTGAAATGACTATCATTTCCCCCACAGAGGTTTTTTGGCAATTTTGCCAAAAATCAATTTACCCTATATTTGGGATCTATATTTCTGGACTCCCTATTCTGTTGCATTGATCCTTTCTTACGACAATATCACATTGTCTCAATTATGCTAGCATTATAATTAGTTTTGTAATTAAGTACTGCAAGTCCTCTAACTTGGTTCTGTTTTTTTCAAAATCGCTTTTATTCTAGGTTGGTTTTTTTTTTTTGCATTTCTATATAAATCTTAGAATCAGCTTGTCAATTGCTTTTTAAAATTCTGAGATTTTTATTTAGATTACATTTTAGTTATAGAACAGCTTGAGGAGAATGGACATCTTAACAATACTGAATTTCCCAAGCAAGCAACATGGATTATCTTTCCAGTTATATGTCAAAGCCAGACATTCTATGGGCGCATCTTCCCAGTGCAGGAACCACACACTGGGGAGTCCCATAGAGACCTTGAACCCTGTGGAGCAAATCTCTGCAATTGTGACGATCCTCTCATTTGTGGGCAGCCTACCCATGCATGTGAGTCTTGTCTACACCATGTCTCCACCACTCCTATCTATCTCCCTGTGGTTCCTTCTTCATTAGTTGTGGAAATTCTTTTTGACTAGCCTTTAGGTCATTCTCATAGATAGCTGCTCTATAAATAGTTGTAATTTTGGTGTGCCCATGGGAGGAGGGGAGATCATGATCTTCCTACTCTGCCAATCTGGCCACCTATCCTCAATCTTTTTAAATAGTATAATCAGGCAACCAAAGAACTTAGGTCCTCTCCTGTCCCCAGGATTTGTTGTTTCATTTGTTGTAGTTGTTTGTTTTGGTGACTAGCTGAATTGATTTTGTAAAGTCTGTATTTTCTGCCATGTGTGCCCTTGAGGTCTCCATTTGCTTAGTGGCCAGCTAACAATTAAAGATTTTGTTAATCCAAAAAAAAAAAAAAAACCTCTCCCAGCCTGCAGAAGAGCTCTTGTGTACTGGGCCTTATCTTCAACATTAAACCAGGAAATTTACAAATCTGCATTAGCCTTTTCTTCCTGATTCTATAAAGCCTCAAGGTCAGCCAAAGGTAAGGCCTTAGGGTCTACTCAGATCTTTACTGAGTATGTGCAGAGCTATACACGTGCACTTGGCCTTCTAGTTCCATAGGAATATGTTAGAGGTCTTCAAAGCCCTTATTCTCCAAAGTACCTCATTCTCCAGACTTTCCTCTCAAGCTTTCCTAAGTCTATTTGCCCCAGCTGTTAACCACTGCATCTGATAGCAACAACTAAACATTTGCCTGTAAATGTTTTTGACAAATGCTGCAGGATAGCCATTTTAGTAGTGGATGAGTCTCAGCTGGGTGGCCTTTTGAGCCAGTCAGTACCAGTCAGTATTCCAGAGACCCACCTGTTAAGTCAAAACAAATAAGCACAATTTTTTTTTTTTTTTTTTTTTTTGCAAATGAGATATAGTCCCTTAACTCCATTACCTGGAGTGGGAATGAAAGATTTTATCTTCAAGATACCACTGATCTGGGGAACATGAGATGGCACCCATGACATAGCCACATTGCTAAAAAGCTTTTAATTTCCAGAGTTCTGAAAAGTTGATTCTGAAAGGTTTTTTTAAATTTTTTTTGGGGGGGGCACCATTTCTTGGGCTGCTCCCCTGGCATATGGAGATTCCCAGACTAGGGGTCCAATCAGAAATGTAGCTGCTAGCCTATACCACAGCAACGTGGGATCCGAGCTGAGTCTGTGACCTATACCACAGCTCACGGCAACGCCAGATCCTTAACCCACTGAACGAAGCCAGGGATCGAACCAGCAACCTCATGGTTCCTAGTCGGGTTCGTTAACCACTGTGCCACAACAGGAACTCCAGATTCTGAAAGTTTTTGCCAGTGTTTTATTTATTTTGAAGAGGAATGAGCTTTTAGTGTTCCTTACTCCACCATTTTTCCATCTGTAGGTTTTTCTTTCTTTCTTTCTTTTTTTTTTTTTTGTCTTTTTGCCATTTCTTGGGCCACTCCTGTGGCATATGGAGGTTCCCAGGCTAGGGGTCGAATCGGAGCTGTAGCTGCCAGTCTACACCAGAGCCACAGCAACGCAGGATCCGAGCCACGTCTGTGACCTACAGCACAGCTCACAGCAACGCCGGATCCTTAACCCACTGAGCAAGGGCAGGGATCGAACCTGCAACCTCATGGTTCCTAGTCAGATTCATTAACCACTGCGCCACGACGGGAACTCCAGGTTTTTCATAGATGTTAATCTTTACAGATTTTCTCTCTTCTTGTTCTAACAATGATTGAAAGTGCAGTTTAGAAATCTCTTGTACTTATCCACCTCTCCTTTCAGTTTCTGCTTCATGAATTTTGAAGCTCTGCTAGTAGTTGCCTACTTATTTAAGGTGGTTATTTTCCCAATGTATTGGCCCCTTTATCATTACAAAATATCTCCTGAGGCCTACATTGCCTGATATTTGTTATAGACATTCTGTCTTTCTTATGATTAGTGCTTGATACTTGTTTTTACTTTTATCCCATGTCTTTAAAGTGATTTCTTATAGATAGTATATGGTCCAGCTTTTCATTTCCATTTTGTCTGCAATGAAACTGTTTAAATCTAAAACCTGGTTATTTGCTATCTGAGGTATCTTTTCTCTGATCTGTTTTTTTTTTCCTCCTCTTTTCATGTTCTGATTTTAATTACTAGTTGTTTTTTTAAGTACTCTACTTTATCTTCACAATTGGCTTATTAGCCATATTTATTTGTTTTGTTCTTTTAGTGATTTTTCTAAGTTTTACATCTTTGTTACAGTGGCACTTATTGTGCGACTTCTTATGAAGTATAAATCTTACAATGGCCTACTTACAATTGTCTCCAGTGTTTCATATTATTACTGTTAATATCCCATGATACACAATTATGACTTTATCATTAGATAATCAAGTATCTTTAAAGAAATTTTAAAATAAGCAGTAAATTTTTTATTTTTCCCATTCATTTAACATTTTCATTGTTTTTTGTGGATGTGCACAGGTCCAAATTTCAATCTTGTATTATTTGCTTTCTTCTTATGGAATTTTCTTTGAGATTTCATTTTTGGTTTTTGTGAGGGATTTTTTTTTCTCTTTTTGTCTTTTTAGGGCCACACCCTAAAAAGCTCCCAGGCTAGGGGTCAAATCAGAGGTAGCCACCAGCCTATGCCTACAGCCACAGCCACATCAAAGCCAGATCAAAACAGCATCTGCAACCTACACCACACCACAGCTCAAGGCAATGCCAGATCCTTAACCAACTGAGAAAGGCCTAGGATTGAACCCAGGTCCTCATGGATACTAGTCAGGTTTGTTACTGCTGAGCCACAACAGGAACTCCCTGACTATTTCTTATAGTGTAAGTCTGCTTATAATCAATTCTCCCAAAATTGGTTTTGTTTGTCTGAAGTAAATCTCTTTTTGCCTTCATTTTTGAAGGATGCTTCTACTGGATAAAAGAATTCTAGTGTGACAGAACTTTTTTGTTCTTTCATCAATTTTAAGATGTCATTGAATCATCTTGCTTACATAGTTTCTGACAAGACATCTGTGTTTTTGTTTCTCTGGCTACTTTCAGGATTTTCTCTTTACCACTGCTTTTCAACAATTTAATTACAATGTGCCTCAGTGTGATTTGTCTCATGTTCATCGAGCTTCTCAAATCTAGAGTTTCCATCAAATTTGGAAAATGACAATAATTATTGAACACTGTTGTTGTAACACTTGGCAATTACTTACATATGAGCTTAAAACAACACCTTGCATATAGTACTCAACAATGAAATTACTTTTAGATCTGTGCCAGACACACAGTGAGAAAAAGAAAAAAATGATAGAATCTATCCTCCAAGAACTCAAAATGCATTAAATTTTTAATTCTTAAAAAACTCCTGGGAGTTCCCACTGTGACCCAGCCATAATGAATCTAACTAGTATCCATGAGGATGCAGGTTTGATCCCTGACCCTGCTCACTGGGTTAAGGATCTGGCATTGCCTTGAGCTGTGGTATAGGTTGCAGATGCTGCTAGGATCCAGCATTGCTGTGGCTGTGGTGTAGGCCAGCAGCTGCAGCTCCAATTAAACCTATAGCCTGGGAATTTCCATATGCTGCAGGTGCAGCCATAAAAAGACAAAAAAAAAAGTCCCACATTTATTAAATGTCCCACATTTACCAGTTATATAGTTTGGATTTTTTTTTATTCCTTCTTTTGCCCACTTTCTACATTTTCCTTCTTGTCCCCTACATATCAACATTTCTTTACATAGCAAGCTGTTACATCCCACTGAAGTCCCTAGTCATGACTTCCTTCTCAGAAGCCCATTACGATTTTCATTGCAAGAAACAGGTGAATGAAAAAAACTGCACCCAGAGTTCCTGCCATGACACAGCAGAAACAAAGCCAACCAGGAACCACGAGATTGAGGGTTTGATCCTTGGCCTTGCTCAGTGGGTTAAGGATCTGGCACTGCCGTGAGCTCTGGTGTAAGGTGCAGACGTGGCTCAGATCCTGTGTTGCTGTGGCTGTGGCATAGGCCAGCAGCTGTAGCTCTGATATGACCCCTAGCCTGGGAACCTCCATATGCCGTGGGTGCAGCCCTAATAAACAAAATAAATAAATAAATAAAATACAAGTTAAAAAATTAAAACTTAAAAAAAAGAAAAAGAAAAAACTGCACCCAACTAAATCAAGCCAATTAGGAATATACAATTGTACCTACGCACACACCTCAAACATCTATAAACTATCTCAATTTAGAGCATGTGTTGTAAGTCACATTCATCCATACTAATACACACCTACAACTTTCTGTCTGATTTCAGATAACCCTCCTTCTACCACTTCATAATGACTCACAAGTTGCCATCCTTGCAACATCTATTCCCACAAGGAAACCACGGGTCTTTTTTTAAGGTAGAGTATCATTATAAGAAAAAAAAATTGTTTTTTATCCTAATACTTCAACTCTAAATATTTCAAGGGTATATGGGTTTCCCACACCACGCAGTTCACCAATTCTCTGTGGACACCAACTAGATGCCCTACAATTCAATTAAATTCTCACACTGTCTATCTGGAGTTAGTCTCAGATCCCACAGATTAAGGGCTCAGTCTCATAATACTGCCCCTCACCCCAACTTCAGATGCTAATGATGAATCTAGATTGTCACCTGTGCTTCTGAGTGACCACTTAGAAATTGGAGGTTCCTACGACCTTTTATTCTGGTTCCATAATTTGCTGGAATGGCTCACAGAACTCAGGAGAAGTTTACTTAACAGATTGCCAGTGTATTATAAAAGGATACAACTCAGGAAATGGCAGATAGAAATGACACACAGGGCAAAGTGTGGTAGGTGGAATCTGAGCTCATGTGTCCTCTCCAGGACCCTCTACCTGACCCTCCCTGCTCCATCATGTATTCATCAATCCAGAAGCTCTCCAACCCCAGTATCTTAGGGACTTTATAGAGGTTTTATTACATAAACATATTTGATTAATCATTGGCCACTGGTGATTGAACTCAATCTAGGGTCCCTCCCCACTCCCCAGAGGTCAGGGGTTAGGCAGAAAGCCCCAGCCCTTTATCAGATGATTGGTTCATTGGGAAATAGCCCCCATCCCTAGGCTATCCAGAAGTCCCCATCCACGCATCATCTCATTAACATACAAAAATTCATATTACTTTGGAGATTCAATGGCTTTTAGAAGCTGTAGTCTAAGAAAAGGGGGGAAGAGGCCAAATATTTATTTATTGTGTTACAGCTATATTTACCTATTTCTTAACCAAGTGAGGGCTTTTATTTTATTTTTCTGCTTTTTTTTTAGGGCCACACTCCGCGGCATACGGAGGTTCCCAGGCCAGGGGTCAAATCGGAGCTACAGCTGCTGGCCTACACCACAGCTCCAGCAACACCAGATCCTTAACCTGATGAGCAATGCCAGGGATTGAACACACAACCTCATTGTCCCCAGTCAGATTCGTTTCCGCTGCGCCACGATGAGAACTCCTGAAGTGAGGATTTTTAATCTTCCTATGGTAACTTAGTAGTGCTGGGATGGTCAGAAAAAAGTTCATGATGACTATGGTAGAATAAATAGTGTAAAGCATGGGAGTTCCCGTTGTGGCTCACAGGTTAGGAACCCAACTAGTATCCAGGGATCCCTGGCCTTGATCAGTTGGTTAAGGATCTGGCATTGCCACAGCTGGTCACAGATGCAGCTCGGATCTGGCATTGCTGTGGGTGTGGCATAGGCTGGCAGCTACAGCTCCAATTCTACCTCTCGGCTGGGAAACTTCCACATGCCACAGGTGCAGCCTTAAAAAAAAAAAAAAAGAATGTAAGGCACAGTGAGGAGTGTTACAGAGCCAGAGTCCGGAAGTACAGTGGCTAACAGTCACCGGTGAAAGCAAAAGAGCCAGTATCCTCAAAACACTCTGTAGGGGGTACCTGACTGTGCTTTTTACTTCTTGGTTCCTGCCTATTTTCTGAGTCTGATCTCTAGCCTTCCTACAGCTCCTCTAAGGTGTCTTATATCCTTTCAATAAATCCCTTTTCTTATGTAAGTTACATAGTATTAGACTGCTATTTTTAACCAAGAACTCTAATTTCAGGAGTCATCTATTTCTGGACTTAATCTCTGTCACATTAGAAATTATCTTGATAAATCAATTATAGAAGACTTAAAAGTTAAATTTTTGTGTGCTAATTAATCAGGTAGATTCTTCAAATGCTTGAATAAGTATGTCCTCTTTTAAATTTGAAACTGAATCCCCTAATGCTACTATATATGAAAATTAGAACTCAGGTCAGTTAGAATAAATTTCTTTCATCCAGTTACTGACACTTTTCAGAACTTAGGATGTAAATTTTGTTACTTTTATAAAGGTAAGAGCTAATTTAAAAACTCGGAGTTCCCGTCGTGGCGCAGTGGTTGGCGAATCCGACTGGCAGCATGAGGTTGCGGGTTCGATCCCTGCCCTTGCTCGGTGGGTTGGGGATCCAGCGTTGCTGTGAGCTGTGGTGTAGTTGGCAGACGCGGCTCAAATCCCGCGTTGCTGTGGCTGTGGCGTAGGCTGGCGGCTACAGCTCCGATTGGACCCCTAGCCTGGGAGCCTCCATGTGCCGCGGGAGCGGCCCAGGAAATGGCAGGAAGACAGGAAAAAAAAAAAAAAAAAAAAAACTTGCTGTATTCAACTAACTGGTTTCTATATAAAATTCTATATAAAATTTTAATGGAATTCTTTGCATAAAATTTGTCAAACAAATGATTTCAATACCAATTATAAACATTATCAGCTTCAGAGAATTTTTGTTTGCCTATTTTGCCTTTTTTGTCTTTTTTTTTTTTTAAGGGCTGCACCCATGGCATATGGAGGTTCCCAGGCTAGGGGTCTAATCCAAGCTGCAGCTGCTGGCCTATACCAGAACCACAGCAATGCCAGATCCAAGCCACGTCTGTGATCCACACCACAGCTCACAGCAACGCCGGATCCTTAACCCACTGAGCAAGACGAGGGATCAAACCCGCAACCTCATGGTTCCTAGTCAGATTCATTTCTACTGCACCACAATGGGAACCCCAGCTTCAGAGAATTTAATAAAATTTTTCATTGTATTGTATATCATGACCTCTTGCTTCTCCCTCTAGTCTTACGGTTTTAAAAACAGTACTCTGACTTCTCCCAAATTTAAACTTCAATTCTTGACATATCCCTTACACCCCAGATTTCTATATCCAGCTATACACTTAATATACCCACATTAGCGTCTGGTAAGCATCTCAAATTTCACACCTCCAAAACCATACTCTAAGACCTCCCACTCCACCCATTAAATATGCTGCTTTCCCAGATTTCCTCATCTCTGAAAATGGGAATGCCATACTACCAGACATTCAGGCAAAAACAAAAAAAAAAGTCTCCCCCTTAACTTTCCTATTTTTCTCATAGCTGAGACCAAATCTATTAGCAAATCTCAGTATCTCAGTGGGTCTACCTTCAAAATCTAGAATCTGACCACTTTTCACCACTCTCCCTGATCCCTCACCCTGATCTAAACCAAAGTCATCTCTATCTGATCTCCTAAATTATCTCTTCCATTTTCTTCCTTTCATCCTTCTTTTTTGGTTCCCAACACAGAGAGTAGACCATTTTAAAGATAAGGCAGAGAAGAGTTCCTATCATGGCTCAGTGGTTAATGAATCCGACTAGGAACCATGGGGTTGTGGGTTCGATCCCTGGCCTTGCTCAGTGGGTTAAGGATCCAGCATTACCGTGAACTGTGGTGTAGGTCACATACGCAGCTCGGATCCCATGTTGCTGTGGCTGTGGTGTAGGCCGGCAGCTACAGCTCCAATGAGACCCCTAGCCTGGGAACCTCCATATGCCATGGGTGTGGCCCTAGAAAAAACAAAAAGACAAATAAATAAATAAATAAATGGCAGATCACATCATTCTTCTCAAACTCTCCAACAGATTCCTAGCTCACTACAATAAATGTCAAAGTCCTTATACTGGCCAACAAAGCTATATATAATCAGTCCTCCTACCATAACCAAGCTCATTTCCTAGCACTGTCTCTGAATCAAGAGTGACTGATTGGGTTGGAGTTTTATTATTGTTGTCATTGTTGTTGTTTTATAAAGTTCCATGAGATGTTTCTATATCTTGGAGAATAATCCCATGTTGGTCACTTCATTTACAAAGAACTTCTCCCATCACACTGGACTCTTATTATTCCTGGAATAATCTATATATGTGCTTGCCTCAAAGTCCTTTGCACTTGCTTCTTCTTCTGTAGCTAGTCATACAACTCATTTCCTCAAACCCTTCAAGTCTGTACTCAAATGTCCCTCTAAATAGAACATTACTTTAATAAAGATGATTCAAGATCTCAGAAATAAATTGGAGGAAAAGATTGATAAATTACAAGAAACACTGAGCAAAGAAAGAGAAGATTTAAGGATTAAGCATGCAGAGATGCAAAATACAATAACTGAAACAAAAACTTCATTAGAAGCAATGAAAAAAAGAATACAGGGAACAGAAGAATAATCAAGGTGAAAATCACTGATGAGAAACAAAAAAAGATAAAAAAAGACTGAAAAGAAATGAAGACAGTCTAAGAGAACACTGGGACAATGTTAAATGCACCAACATCCATATTATAGGGTGCCAGAAGGAGAAGAGAGAGAGAAAGGGCCAGAAAAAAAATATTTGAAGAGATAATGGCCAAAAAACTTTCCTAACATGGAAAAGGAATCGCTCACTCAAATCCAACATAGTTTTGAAAGTCCTAGCCACAGCAATCAGAGAAGAAAAATAAAAGGAATCCAAATTGGAAAGGAAGAAGTAAAACTATCACTGTTTCCAGATGACATGATATTACACCTAGAAAATCCTAAAGACACTACCAGAAAACTGTTAGAGCTCATCAGTGAACTTGGCAAGGTTGTAGGATACAAAATTAATACACAGAAATTGATCACATTTCTACATGATAACAACCAAAGATCAGAGAGAGAAACCAGGGGAACAATCCCATTTACCATCACATGAAAAAGAATAAAATCCCTAAGCATAAACCTATCTAAACAGACAAAAGACATATATTCTGAAAACTATAAGATGCTGATGAAATAAATCAAAGATGACACAAACAGATGGAAAGACATACCATGTTCTTGGATTGGAAGAATCAATATTATCAAAATGACTATACTACCTAAGGCAATCTACAGATTCAATGCAATCCCTATCAAATTACCAAGGACATTTTTCACAGAAATAGAACAAAATATTTTAAAGTTTGTTTGGAAGGACAAAAGGCCCAGAATATCCAAAGCCATCCTGAGAAAGAAAAATGAAGCTGGAAGAATCATACTCCCTGATTGTGGACTATACTATAAAGCTACAGTCATCAAAACAGTCACATTTCTATATTCTAACAATGAAATATTAGAAAAAGGAATGCAAAAATACAATACCTTTTAAAATTGCACCCCAAAAAATCAAATACCTGGGAATAAACCTGACCAAGGAAGTGAAAGATTTATATGCTAAGAACTATAAAACATTAATCAAGAAAATTAAAGAAGATGTAAAGAAATGGAAAGATATCCCATGCTCCTGGGTTGGAAAAATTAATATTGTAAAAATGGCCATACTACCCAAAGCAATCTACAGATTCAATGCAATCCCTATCAAATAACCCATGACATTTTTCACAGAACTAGAACAAACAACCCAAAAATTTATATGGAACCACAAAAGACCCAGAATTTCCAAAGCAATTCTGAAGAACAAAAACCAAGCAGGAAGCATAACTCTCCCAGGCTTCAGGCACTATTACAAAGCCACAGTCATCAAGACAGTGTGGTACTGGTGCCAAAACAGACATACACACCAATGGAACAGAGCAGAGAACCCAGAAATAAACCCAGACACTTATGGTCAGTTAATCTTTCACAAAGGCGGCCAGAATATAAAATGGGGAAAAGACAGTCTTTTCAGTACGTGGTGCTGGGAAACCTGCACAGCTGCATGCAGATCAATGAAACTAGAACACACCCTCACACCATGCACAAAAATAAACTCAAAATGGCTGAAAGACTTAAATGTAAGACAAGACACCATCAAACTCCTGGAAGAGAACATATGCAAAACATTCTCTGACATCAACATCATGAATATTTTCTCAGGTCAGTCTCCCAAAGCAACAGAAATAAGAGCAAAAATAAACCAATGGGATCTAATCAAACTGACAAGCTTTTGCACAGCAAAGGAAACCAAAAGGAAAACAAAAAGACAATTTACAGAATGGGAGAAAATAGTGTCAAATGATGCATGTGACAAGGGCTTCATCTCTAAAATATGCAAACAACTTATACAACTCAACAGCAAAAAAAGCCAACCACCCAATGGAAAAATGGGCAAAAGACCTGAATAGACATTTCTCCAAGGAAGACATACAGATGGCCAACAAGCACATGAAACAATGCTCAACATCACTGATTATTAGAGAAATGCAAATCAAAACTACTATGAGACACCACTTCGCACGAGTCAGAGTGGCCATCAGTAATAAGTCCACAAATAACAAATGCTGGAGGGGGTGAGGAGAAGAGGGAACCCTCTTGTACTGTTGGTGGGAATGTGAGCTGGTACAACCACTATGGAGATCAGTATGGAGGTACCTTAGAAAACTATATGTAGAACTACCATATGACCCAGCAATCCCACTCTTGGGCATATACCCAGACAAAACTTTCCTTAAAAAAGACACATGCACCCACATGTTCATTGCAGCACTATTCACAATAGCCAAGACATGGAAACAACCCAAATGTTCATTGACAAATAATTGGATTAGGAAGATGTGGTATGTATACACAATGGAATACTACTCAGCCATAAAAAAGAACAGACTAATGTCCTTTGCAGCAACATAGATGGAACTAGAGACTCTCATACTGAGTGAAGTAAGTCAGAAAGAGAAAGACAAATACCATATGATATCACTTATATATGGAATCTAATATATGGCACAAGTGAACTTTTCCACAGAAAAGAAAATCATGGACTTGGAGAATAGACTTGTGGTTGCCAAAGGGGAGGGGAAGGGAGTGGGGTGGATGGGGTGCTCAAGGTTAATAGATGCATACTATTGCCTTTGGAATGGATTAGCAATGAGATCCTGCTGTGTAGCACTGGGAACTATGTCTAGTCACTTATGATGGAGCATGACAATGTGAGAAAATAGAATGTGTACATATATGTGTAACTGGGTCACCATGCTGTACAATGGAAAACTGACAAGACATTGTAAACCAGGTATAATGGAAAAAATAAAAATCATTACATAAAAAAATAAATTAATGAAATTCTTAGGAAAATATATCATAAAGGATAATTATATTGGTAGAAATACATTTTTAAGTGGTAGTTTTAAATTTCTCAAAACAGCTGAGAGACAATCAAGAATTCTAGCAGGATCAAGTATAAAAAATGAGAACAACAACTTAGAAGTTTTCTACATTAAATACTAGAAGCTAGGTCATACTATTAACAGAGATTTGTATTTTTATTCTGATAAATTTTCATAACATTGAAAATATTCTAAATTTCTTTCCTATTATCAGCAATAATAATACATTAAATACTAGAAGCTAGGTCATACTATTAACAGAGATCCATAATTTTATTCTGATAAATTTTCATAACATTGAAAATATCCCAAATTTCTTTGCTATTATCGTCGATAACCTCAAAAAGGGACATGACATGTAAACAAGTAAAATCTGCATATTTTAACAGGTCTAACCATTTTAAATGATGCTGTTTTAATCACTGCATACCAGCAAATTCCAAGAGATTGTCTGGCAACAGAGTAGCATAATTAACCTAATGTACCTCACAAATCACATTCTTCAATGCCCTGAGCTCTTGGCACAAGGACCCTAACAAAACAAATGCAAAATTCTCACTGAATTAACTGTAAAATATTGCAAACACAAGAACCTCTTTTGAAATGAGTATCTTTTAAACACAGTACTTGTCACTTAAGAATCTAATGATTTTGACTTTAAACAAAAAGGAAAATGTTAATGCAGTTAGCTTGCCAAAACTTAAAAGGCAACCATCAACTGTAAATTAGTTTTTCCCTTATTCACCAAATTATATTAGCTTCTAGTATATTCCATGAACTCTAGTAAGCACTGGGATTAGAGGAGTGAACAGCACAACCAAATCCCTGCCCTCAGGAGATTACATTACAGTTGGGAGGGAAAGACCACAAGTAAATAAATACTGATAGGTACAATAAAGAAAAATTAATGTAAGAAAAAAAGAGTAAGGGAAGAGGGTAGCTATTTTAGACAAGGGGGTCAGAAAAGACCTAAGGAGACAGTAACTGGAAGTACCTGAAGGAGCTGAAAGTAAACACAGGAAACAGATGCCCTGAAGTAGAAAGCTTCTACAGGGAAAAACTCAAGGCCAAGATGATTGGAGGGGCAGTTGGCAATGCTGAGACTATTAGAAGAGGTGAGAGAGAAAGCCAGGAGTCAAAATATCTAAGGCCTTACAGTCATGATAAGGACTTTAAATTTTGTTTTGAAGGTGATAAGAAGTCAGTGGAGGATTTTTTTTTTTTTTCCCTGCTTTTTAGGGCTGTACCTGCAACATATGTAAGTTCCCAGGTTAGGGGTCGAACTGAAGTTGCAGCTGCCAGCCTATTCCACAGCCACAGCAACGCATGATCCGAGCCTAGTCTGCAACCTACATTGCAGCTCACGGCAACACCAGATACTTAACCCATGGAGCGAGGCCAGGGATCAACCTGCATCTTCATGGATACTAGTCAGGTTCATTTCCACTGAGCCACAACAGGAACTCCCAGGATTTTTTAAAATAGTGAGATCAATTACCTTTGGGTTTCAAAAGGTTACTCTGGATACTATGCAGAGATCAGATTTGGGCAAGAGTGAAAACGAAGGGCTATCAGGAAGCTACTGCAGTGGACCAGTTAAGAGACTAAGGTGGCTTAGACCACGATGGTATGATGGAGATGGTAAAAACTAGTAGGATTTCAGACTTAATTTGAAAATTTGGCAATAGGACTTGCAAATGGATTAGATTAAGTTGTGAAAGAAAGAGAAAAATCCATGATGACTCCTGGGTTTCTGGCCTGAGTAACTGGGGAGATGATGACGACACTTACTGAGATAGTGAAGACGAAGAACAGGTTGGCTAGGGGGAGGAGATAGAAGCCAGCATCCAGTTTTGGACATGCTAGTTTTGAACATGCTAGTTTTGAGATGCTTGATAGACATCTAAGAGAAAGATATTAAATAGGCAACAGGAGACCTAGAAGTCAGACTTAAGTCTGGGAGTCATCAGCCTATAGATGACATTTAAAACCATGGGACTGAATGAGACTATATAAGCAGTGGGTATAGAGAGGGAAAAAAGAGACCTGAGACTTTAGCCTAGGGTCCTTAAACATTTAAATCAGGAAAGAACATGGTAGAAGAAGGTGGACATGTTTGGGTACATCAAATGCTGCTGAGAAGTATGATAAATCCTGAAAATTAACCAATGAATTGAAACATGGAGGTCTCTAGAACCTGACAAGTACCATCTCATTAGCACAGAGAAGACAGAAACCTAATTTGGAGCAACTTCAAGAGAAAATTAGAGATGAAGAAGCACAGACTGAATATAAACAACTTTGATAAATTTTGCACTAACGGGGATTAGAAATATGAGAGAAGGACTACATAACAGGACCTGTGGCCTTAAAGCAGAAAGATGTAGTCACTGCTAAATCATAGCCCAGAAGGAAGGTGACCAGGAGAATAAATATCCCCACCCCTCTTTCACTCCTCCACCATTTCTGATCTCCAGTAATACCTCCTCTTGGCCAAGGTCAGAAGGCAGAACCAAGGTGACGGGAAATGACAGATGAAGAGAGTGGATTTTAAAAAAGACAACAGTAATAGACACTCGCTTTGTGCCAGGCACTGTTCAAAATGCAATACATAATAACTTATTTATCCTCACAACAATGCTATGAGGTGGGTACTTTTACTATCATACCCATTTTACAGACATGGATTGAGGCAGAGTGGTTATGAAATTAGCCCAGAGTCACACAAGTCATAAGTGGCAGAGAAGCCAGGATATGAACCCAGGCAATCTGGCTCCAGGGTCTAAAACGTTCCTTCTAAGGGAGATGTTCATGTGTTAGTAGGAACAGCTGAATAGGGAGGTAAAAATTCATTGCAAAGAGAGGAAGAATAATTACAGCAGCACATTCTTTGAGTAAATAAAGAAAAATCCAGACATAACCTGCCATGACTTTGTTTGCCCCTTTAGGTCATCTTTCTTCCCTTATTTTTTTTTTTCTTCCCTTATTCACCCTGCTCGTGCCCTGGGAAATTGACCTTAACAGACTATCACCCAGCTCCCTTGTCCTTTGGCTTCCAATTGGGATCCACTAACAAGAAGAACCAGCAGAAGATCAGAGGCAGGAGGAAGGAGGGGTTGGGATATTTATTCACCTAGCTCTCTCCTTGCTGGGTCCTGGTTTGGCAGTAGCTGTCTTCTTCTCAAAGCTATAGCTCCTCTCAGGCAACCCTTCCAATAACTACACTCCTATCTGTGTTACAGTAACAGCTCACACACTTTCCCAGTTCCTTCAAGATTCCCACTATTCCCATTCACCAAGCATTTCTATCCCCAGTTGATTCCCTTAACTCTACCCATCTCTTTGTAAACAGATCCTTCATTAAACTCTCTTCGAGAAGGCTTTCTGTTACCTTCCAAGGACTCTGATACTTTATCTAAGAGAAGGATTTGTCTTAGATAAAAGGAGGGACAGTTTGTCCGCTTTAATAAAAGAAAAGACAGAACACATAGCTACAGATACAGGTAGGTTGGCAGATCAACTGAGGAAAAGATGAAGAGGTTCTCTTCTGTTTTTATTGCCTCAGTAAAATAAGAAAGGTCACTGGCATGGATCAGCAATGAGATCCTGCTGTGTAGCACTGAGAATGATGTCTAGTCACTTATGATGAAGCATGTTAATGGGAGAAAAAAGAATGTATACATGTATGTGTAACTGGGTCACCATGCTGTACAGTAGAAAAAAAATTATATTGGGGAAATAATAAAAATAATTTTTAAAATAATTAAAAAACATAGATGAAAAACATTTTTAAATAATAAAACATACAAAAAAAAAAAGAAGGGTCAGCAGCTAAAGTTGAAGAAGGTGTAGTAAACTGCATTTGAGGAGAAGAAAAGGTAAGAAATGTTCCCCCGGGAATAAGAAAGTGAGCTACCCAAAGAAACATAACAGGCTTTTTGATCATCATTTAAAGTGAAACCAGGTAACAAGGTTGTATGGATTTCTCCAGCTACATTTAGCTGCAATGGTGCAGACATGGAATAGACAGAGATAGCTTTAACCAGAGGGTGGTATTTGCCAGCTGACGGGAGAGACAATACAGAAGATGAAGATGGGCACAATCAATTAAAGCAATGAATCATGTATTTTAAGCTGGGTAAAGAGGGGTCTGAAGACGTGTGGTAGCTAACATTATGAAAATAAAATGTGTAGAGCCAATGATTTAGCAGTGCAAATGGGATCAAAAAAATGACATGGGAAATGTAGCAATGAACTGAATCAATAATAGGTGGTGAGGGGTGGTCAGAGAGTAGAATGTTTACAACTGAGGTTTTTAGAGGGATGTGGTTATGAATAATGATAAAATACAGAGCAAAATTTAAGAGCGGATGGCTGAGGTACAGCAAAGGAGATTATTGCCAGAACAGAGATCAAGAAACTGATCCATGAAACTGGACTGTTCCCCAAAAAAGCCCAAATAATGACAATAATTCAAATTTAAAAGTATTAAATTATTATGTCAAATATTTCTGTCCATTTTCCTACATCCTTCATTCTATATACAGCATCACTATTCCTTTCCATAATCACTCGTGGTTATAATGAAAGTCACTGTGGAGTTCCTACTGTGGTGCAGTGGGTTAAGCATCTGACTGCAGCAGCTCTGGTCACTGAGGAGCCACAAGTCTGATCCCCAGCCCAGAGCAGTGACTTAAAGGATCTAGTGTTGCTGTAGCCGGGGCTCAAATTCAGTCGCTGGCCCAAGATTCCATATGCTTCAGATGCAGCCATAAAAAAATAAATAAATTTTCTAAAAAAGTCATTGCATTATCCCAACCCTGCCATGTTTCAATTATAAATACTCAAACTCAGGAAATGGAAGTATTCTGCACCAAAATTGGTTTAGTACTTGCAGAGGCCCTATTCAATATGTAAAATTTTCAATCTCTCCAGGGGCTCCATTTCCAGAAAAACATAGTTTAAAAATATTTTTTAAATTTTTTTTATTAATTTATTTTTTTTCCCACTGCACAGCAAGGGGATCAAGTTATCCTTACATGTATACATCTTTCCCCCACCCTTTGTTCTGCTGCAATTTGAGTATCTAAACATAGTTCTCAATGCTACTCAGTAGGATCTCCTTGTAAATCTATTCTAAATTGTGTCTGATAAGCCCAAGCTCCCAATCCCTCCCACTCCCTCCCTCTCCTATCCTGGCAGCCACAAGTCTATTTTCCAAGTCCATGATTTTCTTTTCTGTGGAGATGTTCCTTTGTGCTGGATATTAGATTCCAGTTATAAGCGATATTATGTGGTATTTGTCTTTGTCTTTCTGACTCATTTCACTCAGTATGAGATTCTCTAGTTCCATCCATGTTGCTGCAAATGGCATTATATCATTCTTTTTTATGGCTGAGTAGTAAACCATTGTGTATATATACCACATCTTCCTAATCCAATCATCTGTTGATGGACATTTGGGTTGTTTCCATGTCTTGGCTATTGTGAATAGTGCTGCAATGAACATGCGGGTGCATGTGTCTCTTTTAAGTAGAGTTTTGTCTGGATGTATGCCCAAGAGTGGGATTGCGGGGTCATATGGAAGTTCTATGTATAGATAAAAACTATATTTGGATGTGGAAAATAGCAAGGAGAAAGTGAATATATATCCTAAAAAATTACTAAATGGAGCACTGCACCTAAAATAAACATGTTTTGCTGATGGTATTAATTACTTGAATTAATGAAATCGAAAAGTCATCTTTATAAGTATTGTCCTATTTTGATCAATTGAAGAATTCTCAAACCCTTCTTCAAAAAACTCTTGCTGAAACTATTTCTAAAGAACAAGGTTTCTTTACAAATTATTTATTTTTAAATAAATTTAAATTATGTTTATTTTCAAAACTGAAGGTTTTTCTCAAGGCATCACTTAATATATAGTATAATTTGTTTCTGTGAGTTTAAAAATGCATTTAACTTTTAGGAATTCGTGATTAACTCACTTTGTAAGAACTGGCATGACCACTGGAGTTTGGTGGCTCTAGGTACATTTGATGATCCAATTTGCAAACATATGGTCCTGCAAAGAGAATTCTATTCTTATGGTTTTATGAAAGTTTATTATTTTGACAGCAAACTGGAAATTGAACATAAGGTAGAACCCAGGGACTCAGAAACTAGAAACCAGAGAAATTTATGCTGTATGGTACCTACAGGTTATTATTGGAATGTTTGGAATTCCTAACATAACCAAAGAAGTTCTGTGGCTTCTGAGCAACAAATAAGGTAGAGAAGAAATGTTTTCTGAAGCAAGTCTTAGGAATGACTTATGTAAACTACAATAAACCAGTGCTCCTCATTCTCCACCTCTTTTGCCAGCAACCAGTACTAACAGTATGAAGGGGAAGCCTTTCGTATGAGATACTTATGAGCTATTTCTTTTTCCATTGCTCCTTCTTGTCGTTGATGCTTTTTGACATTCAATCCTAAATCTGAAAGGAGTTTGAAGAGGTAGGAATGAACACTGTGATCTATGCTCCAGTCATAGCAGGGCCACATACACAATTCATACCACACGATGGTGTAAGTAGCCTGGTGGCAAACAAAAAGTATAGCTCTTCACTGTATCTGGGTCTTATCCAGCTGCTTCAGAAGCCCTCAATCCCTGGTTAACTGGGGAAAGTGGCCATTCGATCCAGTTAATTTTTAAAAATTTTATTGTAATATAGTTGACTTACAAAGTTGTGTTACTTTTGGGTGTACGGCAAAGTAAATAAGTTATACATATACTTACATCTGTTCCTTTTCAGATACTTTTCCCGTGTAGGTTATTATATTATATTGAATGAATCTCCCTTGGCTATACAGTAGGTCCTTGTTAACCTATTTCACGTATAGTAGTATGTACATATCAATCTCAAACCCCTAATTTATCCCTTCCCCCTCAAATTTTCCCTTTGGTAAATATAAATGTGGTTTCAAAATCTTTAAGTCTGTTTCTGTTTTGTAAGTTCTAATGTATAATTTCAATCAGATTCTATATACTAGCGATCTCACATGATACTTGTCTTTAACTTTCTTCACTTAGTATGATAATTTCTAGGTCCATCCATGTTGCTATGAATGGCATTATTTCATTCTTTTTTATGGCTAAGTAATATTACATTGCATATATGTACATTTTCTTATCTTTTTTTTTTTTTGTCTTTTTGCCTTTTCTAGGTCCGATCCCTCAGCATTTGAAGGTTCCCAGGCTAGGGGTCGAATAGGAGCTGTAGCCACCAGCCTACGCCAGAGCCACAGCAACAAGGGATCCGAGCTGCGTCTGTGACCTACACCACAGCTCACGGCAATGCTGGATCCTTAACCCACTGAGCAAGGGCAGGGATTGAACCTGCAACCTCATGGTTCCTAGTCGGATTCATTAACCACTGAGCCACAGCGGGAACTCCTATGTACAGCTTCTTTATCCATTCTTCTGTTGATGGACATCTAAGCTGCTTCCATGTCTTGGCTATTGTTAAATAGTGCTGCAATGAACACTGGGGTATAAGTGTCTTTTCAAATTATGGTTTGCTCTAGATAGATGCCCAGGATTGGGATTGGGATTGCTGGATCATGTGGTAGCTCTATTTAGTGTTTTAGGGAACTTTTTGATGATGGCCATTCTTAGTTGAGTGAAGTGACACCTCCTAGTATTGATTTGCATTTAATAATTAAATAATTATTAATAATAAATAATTATTGTTAATTAGTTATTGCTTATTAATAATTAATTAATAATTTAATAATGTTGAACATCTTTTCATATGTTTTTTTTGCCATCTGTTTGTCTTCCATGAAGAAATATGTTTACACCTTCTGACCATTTTTTAATTGAGATGCTTTTTTTTATATAAAGTTGGATGAGATGCTCATATATTTTAGAAAATTAATCCCTTGTCAGTCACTTCATTTGCAAAGATTTTTTTCCCATTCTTTGGTCTTTTTGTTTTGTTAAGTGTTTCCTTTGCTATGCAAAGCTTTTATTTTATTTTTTTATTTTCATTTCTTTAGAACATAGATCAAAAAAGATATTGTTGGAGTTCCCGTTGTGGCTCAGTGGTTAACGAATCTGACTAGGAACATAAACTTGCAGGTTCGATCCCCGGCCTTGCTCAGTGAGTTGAGGATCTGGCATTGTCATGAGCTGTGGTGTAGGTCACAGATGCAGCTCGGATCTGGCATTGCTGTGGCTCTGGAATAGGCCAGTTGCTACATCTCTGATTAGACCCCCTAGCCTGGGAACCTGCATGTGCCACAGGATCAGCCATAGAAAAGGCCAAAAAGACCAAAAAAAAAAAAAAAAAGATATTGCTGCAATTTATATCAAAGAGTGTTCTGCCTATTTTTCTCTAAGAGTTTAATATATCTGATCTTACATTTAGATCTTTAATCCATTTTGAGTTTATTTTTGTGTATGGTGTTAGAGAGTGTTCTAATATCATTATTTTATAGGTAGCTGTCCAGTTTTCCCAACAATGCTTACTGAAGAGACTTTCTTTTCTTCATTGCACATTCTTGCCTTCTTTGTTGTATATTAATTGACCATATTGTGTGGGTTTATTTCTGGGCTTTCTATCCTATTCCACTGATCTTTGTTTCTGTTTTTGTGCCTATACCACACTGTTTCAATGACTACAGCTTTATAGTTTAGTCTGAAATAAGGAGCCTGATTCCTCCAGATGTTTTTCTATCTCAATATTTCTTTGGCTATTCAGGGTGTTTTGCGTTTCCAAATTTTAAAAATTTTTGTTCTAATTCTGTGAAAAATGCCATTGGTAATTTAATAGAGATTGTGTTGAATCTGTAGATTGTCTCAGATAGTCATTTTGACAATATTGTTTCTTCTGATCCAAGAACATGTTCTATCTTTCCATTTGTTTGTGATATTGATTTCTTTTCTAACAGTGTCCTATAGTTTTCACAGTACAGGTCTTTTGCCTCCATAGGTAGGTTTATTCCTAGGTATTTTATTCTTTTTGATGCAGTAGTAAATGGGATTGTTTCCTTAATTTCTCTTTCTGATCTTTCATTGTTAGTGTATAGGAATGCAAGAGATTTCTGTGTATTAATTTTATATCCTGAAACTTTACTGAATTCATTGATGAGCTCTAGTAGTTTTATGACAGCTTCTTTAGGGTTTTCTATGCAGAGTATCATGTCATCTGCAAAGTGACAGTTTTACTTCTTACCAATTTGGATTCCTTTTCTTTCTTTTTCTCCTTTGACTGCTATAGTTAGGACTTCCAAAACCTAACTATAAAAGTGGTGAGAGTGGACATCCTTGTATTGTTCCTGACTTGGCAGAAATTCTTTCAGCTTTTCACCATTGAGAATGGTGTTAGCTATAGGTTTGTCATATATGGCCTTTATTATGTTGAGGTAGGTTCCCTCTATGTTCACTTTCTGGAGAGTTATCATAAATGGGTATTGGATTTTGTCATAAGTTTTTTCAGCATCTATTAAGATGACCACATGGTTTTTAATCTCCAGCTTGTTGATGCAGTGTATCACACTGAGTGATTTGTGTATAATTAAAAAAAAAAAAATCCTTGCTTCCTGGGATAAATTCCACTGATCCTAGTGTATGATCCTTTTAATACACTGCTGATTTAGTCTGCTAATATTTTGTTGAGCATCTTTGCCTCTATGTTCTTCAATGATATTGGCCTGTGGTTTTCTTTTTATGGTGTTTTTGTCTGGTTTTGGTATTGGGGTTGACGAATGTACTTGGGTGTGTTCCTTCCTCTGCAATTTTTTGGAAGAGTTTCAAAAGGATAGGTGTTAATGCTTCCCTAAATGTTTGATAAAATTCATCTATGAAGCCATCAGGTCCTGGACTTTTGTTTTTTTGTAAGTTTTTTTTTTTTACCATGTTTTCAATTTCAGTACTTGTGACTGGTATATTCATATTTTCTATTTCTTCCTGGTTCAGGCTTGGAAGGTTGTATCTAAGAATTTGTCCATTTCTTCTAGGTTGTCCATTTTATTGTCATATAGTTGCTTGTAATAGTCTCTTACGATCCCTTGTATTGAGTTGTAATTTCTCCTTTTTCATTTCTAATTTTATTATTTAAGCCCCTCTTTTTTTTTTATAAGTATGGCTAAAGGTTTACCAATTTTGTTTATCTTTTCAAAGAACTAGCATTTAGTTTCATTGATCTTTTCTATTGTTTTCTTCTTCTCTATCTCATTTATTTCTGCTCTGATCTTTATTATTTTTTTCCTTCTACTAACTTTGGTTTTGTTTATTCTTTCTCTAGTTGCTTTAGCTGAAAGGTTAGGTTGTTTATTTGGGCTTTTTCCTGTTTCCTGAAGTGAGATTATATTGCTCTAAAATTCCCTATGAGAAAAAGGAAGGAAGGAAGGGAGGGAGGAAAGGAAGGAAAGGAAGAAAAGAAGGAAGGAATGAAAGAAGGAAGGAAAGAGCTCCTGTTGTGCCATAGTGAGTTAATGATTGGGTGTTGTCTCTACAGCAGTGCAAGTTCAATCCCTGGCCTGGCACAAGGTTAAGGATCCAGCATTGCCACAGCTCCTCCCTCTCAAAACTGCTTTTGCTATGTCCCATAGGTTTTGGATCATCCTATCTTCATTGTCATTCATTGCTAGGTATTTTTTAATTCCCTGTTTGATTTCTTCAGTGAACCATTGGTTGTTTAGTAGCACATTGTTTAGCCTCCATGTGTTCGTATTTTTTGCATTTTTCTTATGGTTGATTTCTAATACCATAGTCTTGTGGTCAGAAAAAAATGCTTGAATGATTTCAATTTTCTTAAATTTAGTGAGGTTTGATTTATGGCCCAAGATGTGATCTACCCTGGGAAATGTTCCACATGCACTTGAGAAGAATGTGTACTCTGCTGCTTTCAGGTGGAATATCGTATAGATATCAATTAAATCCACTCCTATATGGTCTAGGAGTTCCCGTCATGGCTCAGTGGGTAACAAATCTGATGAGGAACCATGAGGTTGCGGGTCCCGTCCCTGGCCTTGCTCAGTGGGTTAAGGATCCGGTGTTGCCGTGAGCTGTAGTGTAGGTCAAAATGAGGCTTGGATTCAACGTTGCTGTGGCTCTGGCTTAGGCCAGCAGCTACAGCTCCGATTCGACCCCTAGCCTGGAAACCTCCATAGGCCAAGGGTGCGGCCCTACAAAAGACAAAAAATATATATATATATGGTCTAATGTGTCATTTAAGGCCTGTGATCTTTCTTGATTTTGTTTGGATGAACTGTCCATAGATGTAAGTGGGTGTTAAAGTCCCCCACTATTATTGCATTACTGTTGATTTCTCCTTTCATGGCTGTTAGCAGTTGCCTTATATGTGGTGTTCCTATGTTGAGTGCATATACATTTACAATTGTTATATCTTCTTGAATTTATCCGTTGATCATTAGGTAGTGTCCTTTTTTGTCTCTTGTAACATTATTTTCAAGTCTATTTTGCCTGATAGGAGTATTGCTGTTCCAGCTTTCCTCTGATTTCCATTTGAATTAAGTATCTTCTTTCATCCCCTCACCTTCAATCTTTTTGTATCCCTAGACATGAAGTGGGTCTCTTGTATACAGGTCTTGTTTTTGTATCCATTAAGTGAGTCTCCGTCTTTGGGTTGGAGCATTTAATCCATTTACATTCAAAGTAATTACTGATATCTATGTATTTATTGCCATTCAATCCAGTTTAAATCTGTAGTCTGACTCAGTAATTTAAAGTCTCTCTCATATAAAACCCCATTCATTTATATAGCCTATCCATCCTCTAGCTTCTCTCTAAAATAATGCCCAGTTACATGGGAATAGACAGTTCTGGGGGCAGACATGTGGTTCATCTCACATCACAATCTTGGGGGTAAAAATAGGTTGGGTTCATTGGACCTACATGCTATCCTTTGGCTCCTTTCGTCCTTGACCTTGGTCCTTTGGCTCCTTTCAACCTGTCCATTTGCTCACTGGGCATACTACTAGCCTCTGATGCAGAAGTCTGTTTGGTGGGCCCTGCTATCCATTCTTTCAACTCAGGCAAAGCTCCAGATGCTCTGCCTGCCTGACAACACTCACATTGAGTTCTACTGGCACTGTACTCCTACATTCCTTTCTGAGGTCCTGTTATAATTCCCACTCAGTAGAGACTTTGGCTGCAGCTTTCCTGACATGCTGACTTAATGCCAGCAGCTGCCTACCTAAGGACAATGTACCAAAAATAAAACCTTCTTACTTAAGCTTTCCCTTCCTTTTAAATGAGGACATCTAACTTAAATAAGAATCTAACACAATCCTAGACGTACAGAGACACTCATTCACTCATTCATTCTTTCACAAGAGTGGCTATTATATTCTAGGCACTAGGCTAATAGACAGCAATGAATATGGTAGGCAAGATGGCTGCTCCTATGAATTAACATTTTAGGGGAGAAAGTCACAGAAAAGAAATACATAAATTATCTCAGTGATATATAAGTGACAAAAATAGAATTGATAATATGATGGATGTGACTTGAGGGTAGGATGGAGGTGAAGAGTGAGGTGGAAAGGCACTTTCAAGATACTGAGACCTGAATGATGAGATAAGCAAGAGTAAGGCAAAGATATAGGCAGAAGGTACTCCAAACAAAGAGAAGTAAAAACGTCCTAGAGCAGCATTTAGGAACAGAGAATAGGTAAGCCAGCATGGCTGGAGTATTGTGAGTAGGTGAGGAGGGAAGAATGATGGGCCAGGAATGAAAGCCAAGCCACAATTGCAACCTATGCCATGGCTGCAGCAACTCAGGATCCTTAACCCACCGTGCCAGGCCAGTGATTAAACATGCGTTCCCAGCACTCCAGAGATGCAGCCAATTCCATTATGCCACAGCAGAACCCCAAGAGTTTGAATTCCATTCCAAGCATAATAGAAAACTACTACCAGGTTTCACTTAATAAATAGTATCTAAACATGTTTTAAACAAATGTAAAACAATAATATGAATTATACCAATTCAAGTAATTCCTTAAGATTTTACTGTTTGGTGCAAATAACTATTTCAAAGCACTTATCTCTGTTGTACTTATCTATTTAACATCTGTCTCCCTTCGTAGACCATGAACTCCATGAAAACAGGGGCCCACATCTCTCTTGTCACAAAATCCCCAGAGCCTAACACAGTATCTCTTAGAGAGGAGGTGTTTAGCATACATTGTCAAATGAAAGAAATTCAATGATGGACTATTCAATAGCAGACACTATGCTACACACTAAATTAGAACCAGTCCTTGCGTTCAAGTTCACATTCTATGGAGGGAGACCAACAGGTAATCAATTAGCAATAATACAACCACAGTAAGTGCTACATTAGAAATATGAATCTGCTTACTGGCAGGCAAAGTATTAAGCAAGTTTTAAACCAAGAAATAAATATCCATTTCTTTGGGATAAATGTTTATGCTAAGAAGAAGTCTATATCATGTTCTTTTGGTTTTTTTTTTTTCTTTTTGCCATTTCTTGGGCCGCTCCCATGGCATATGGAGGTTCCCAGGCTAGCGGTCTAATCAGAGCTATAGCTGCTGCCCTACACCACAGCAACAAGGGATCCGAGCTTTGTGTGCAACCTACACCACAGCTCACGGCAATGCCGGATCCTTATCCCACTGAGCGAGGCCAGGGATCAAACCCGCAACCTCATGGTTCCTGGTCAGATTCGTTAACCACTGAGCCACGACGGGAACTCCCATGTTCTATTAATTTCGTAAGTTCTACAGTTCAATAGAACATACACTATTGACAAAAATTTTTAATGTATTATTGCCATATTTCAACACATCTTATTCCAAAAATAATCTTTTAGACTCTTCTCTATATTTTTGTCACTAGGTATATATCAACTCCCTACATATGAAACTTAAAGGCTAAATTATTCATAATACTATTGTTTTGGCTATGGAAAAATCTAAATGGGGAAGCCTACTGTGTTTGGCTTTTTTTGCCAACCACCATGTATCAGTGATGGTGATCATCACCAAATTTTCATTTATTATGTACTTAGCAGAGACTACCAGATCTTTTCATGCTCCCAACAAACTTTTGGGGCTTTATTACCTTACTGTATATGGAAGTCTCTTATGCTAGCCAAATAAATTATTTTTTTCCTATTTCAGTTATAACGTAAATCAAAACATCCGTCATTTTTTAAAACAACCAGCCTTAGAAGCTTCTACAATACATAAATTTTGTTAAATGGTGCCATCTGGTGACATAAATCCTGCAGCAAATGTACAAAATCCAAAGCTAAGAATGGCATCTAACCTAAAGTGTTAAATTTAACTTACGAACCACTTGATTCTGCTTGACATGAATCAAACTAATCACACCAGTGTAAGACAGTTTAATAAAGGGAATTATAATAAGGACTGATTGAGCCACATTTTATGCTTACTACTCTTGTTTCTCAGGTTTACTCTCAAACAAATCTTTAGAAGAGATCTAAGCCTAATGTGATGCCTCAGCCAACTCCTATAGAACATATTAAAAGTATAAATATCAAGAGTATCTTGGAGTTCCCGTTGTGACTCACTGGTAACAAACCTGACTAGTATCCATGAGGGTGTGCATTTGATCCCTGGCCTCACTCGGTGGGTTAAAGATCCGGCCTGAGCTGTGGTGTAGATTACAGACGCAGCTCGGATCCTGCATTGCTGTGACTGTGGTGTAGGGCAGCAGCTGGAGCTGCAATTCAGCCCCTCACCTAGGAATTTCCATATGCCACAAGTGCAGTCCTAAAAGCAAAAAAATAAATCTTGAACTTTCATTTAAGTCACATCCATTTCCTCACTCTCCTGGCCTCTGTGAATCTGTATAATTTCCATCACCTCAAATGCTACTTCCCTAAGAAAGCTTTCCCTGATTCCACTGCCAAGGGTAAGCTTTTCACTCATAGCATCTTCTACCTCATCGTAGCATTTGTCACAACTGTAAATATAAACCATTCATAAAATTGTGTTTAATGATTATCTCTCCAATCTTCTTTTTTTTGTCTTTTTGCCACTTCTTGGGCCGCTCCCATGGCATATGGAGGTTCCCAGGCTAGGGGTCTAATCGGAGCTGTAGCCACCGGCCTACGCCACAGCCACAGCCACGCAGGATCCGAGCTGCATCTGCAACCTACACCACAGCTCACAGCAATGCCGGATCCGAGTGGCCAGGGATTGAACCCACAACCTCATGGTTCCTAGTCTGATTCATTAACCACTGAGCCATGATGGGAACTCCTCTCCAATTTTATATCATAGTACCTGGTACGATGTTCAATAAATAACCTGAATGAACAAATGGATGGATGGATGGGGAAAAAAAATCCTTTTTCTAATCTCTTACCCAAATCCTATCATCAACAAGACCTGGCTCAAGTTTACATTTTATATAAAGCCTCCCCAGTAACATCAATCTACAACAATCCCACACTTCCGCAAACTCCTAGAGCACTTTGGTCTAGCTTCAGAGTTTAGTCCTTGACTATAGCTTGTCTTATACTTGCTTGTATATATGTGAATATTACCTTCCCATTGACCTTAACATCCTTAAGGATAGGAATTTGGTTTTTAATAACATCCACCTGCATATGTCCACGTAAATAGGTTAACATTTCATTAATTATTATTACTAAATTGCAACTGAAATACCTGAATTTTTTTTTTATTTAAATAGGTATTATAAACAAGTAAGTAGGTACAGAGTAGACCTTAGTGTTTAAGAATGCCAACATGCACCACTTTGACCAGGCCAGACTTATTTGAATGTCCATGACATGTAGTCATTTGTTTCACAGGAGCACATGCTTTGAGGTTATGAGTGACAGCAAGCACTTACCTAGTGAGTAAGCCCTGCACACACCAACAGCAGCATCTCAACATAGGTTAGGTGTTCATAGCCCCACAGGTAGAAACTACCACTAAGTATCCAAAGGAAAAAAAAATCACTTAAATGTCTCATATGTAATGCTGTACTTTAAAAAGAAAATTAAGAGTTACCGCCATGGCACAGCGGAAACGAATCCGACCAGGAACCATGAGATTGTGGGTTCGATCCCTGGCCTCGCTCAGTGGGTTAAGGATCCAGCATTGCCGTAACTGTGGTGTAGGTTGCAGACATGGCTTATATCCCAAGTTGCTATGGCTGTGGCGTAGGCCGGCAGCTGTAGCTCCCATTAGACCCCTAGCCTGGGAACCTCCATGTGCCGTGGGTGCGTCCCTAAAAGCAAAAAATAAATAAATAAATAAATAAATAAATAATAAAAAGAAAATTAGATGTCACAATAATATTCATCAATTTATGGATCCTCAAAGGACTCGAGATATATCCCGAAATGATAATAGCTCATCATATTTGTTAAAGACCAAATCAAATCTTTATAAAACTGAAGAATGAAAAATGTCACTGTTATATTTTCCCAAATTTATTACTACTATTCACATACTATATTACTTTCCTTGAATGGCTAAATAGCTAACCATTTAGAATACTTTAGCCTGACTGAGAACTACTCAGAAGGCTTATTAAACCATTATTTGCTGAAACCTGCTTCCATAGTTTCTAATTTAGGAAGTCTGGGGTGAAGTCTAGGGAACGTGCAATGCTAACCAAGTTCCCAGGTGAGGCTGACGCTACTGGTCCAAGAACCACACTTTGAGAACCACTGCTTTGGAGGATTAGAGCCAAGCTGTTCCAGATTTACAGAACCATGTCACCATAATCTATAAAAAATTCATTGACTTTCTTATGATCAGGTAGTAAAAATTATACAAAAAAGACCAAAATATCCATGATGTTTTCAAATAGATATTACTGTGAAACAAAATATTATATTAAAATTACTACACTGGGAAAATAGGTCAATTTTGTACTCAAACTAAAACCTGATAAAATTCATACAGATCAATTTTGTAGTGCCTATCACCATTACATTTAAATAATTAACTACATATTTCATGTGTCTTTTCCCCAACTGATTTATCTCACTTATCCATAAGGGCAAGGATTAGCCTCTTCTCTATAGTTTACTGTTACACGCCTATTGCCTAGCACAATGTATAATACCTATCAGATATTTTTAAAATAATTGTTGAATATGTGAATAAATAAAATTTACTGAAGGCCTATTGTTATTAAAGGTCCACCAATGTTAATTTTTTGTTTGTTTTTTTTAGGGCTGCACCCTTGGTATATGGAAGTTCCCAAGCTAGGGGTTGAATCAGAACTGTAGCTGCTAGCCTATGCCACAGCAACACAGGATCCAAGCCAAGTCTGCAACTACACCACAGCTCATGGCAGTGCCAGATCCTTAACCAACTGAGCAAGGCCAGAGATTGAACCCGCGTCCTCATGGATACTAGTAGGGTTCATTACTTCTGAGCCACAATGGGAACTCCACCAAAGTTAATTAGATATAACCTCAACTCTGAAGCTGTTACAGTCCATTGACAGAGCAATAATATATTCAATTCTGCATAAGTCAATATAATAAGTGCTTTATAGTAAAATGAACAAAATGCTAAGAGACATAATAAAAGGGCTGGTTAAACTTGGCAGCAGGTAGAGACATGGTAGAAGGCTTCAACTAGGGGGTGATAAAACAGGGATAAGTACTTTTTTAAGATGTTGCTACTGGCAGCATTTTAGGAAACTATCACTTTACTACCTAGTCTATTCTAAATCTTTCCTCAAAATTCCCCCACAAACATTGCAGGAAATAAGAGGAAATACAATCAGATCAACAAGGTTAACAAGATTTTAGAAGGGGTTGGACTTGTTTAATACACATACATAGTTCTGTCTATACTTGTACATAAAAGTAATGACTAAAAGACTAAGACAATTTTCAATAAGGTATAAAAGCAAAGAACTTTTGTGGTACATATCCAAAAATGAACTAACCCATGATATTATTAAAATGGTTTTTGAAGATATTTATGATGGTAATATGTATCTTTAAGTTATTAAAGTCGATCTGGAAAACAACTATAAAAATAATTCCATTTTGCTCCTCCATCACCTAAATGAAGAATAAAGAACCTAATACATAGGGCCTTGAAACTCTGAATGCTTTAGCTATATTAAGTGAAAGAGACCTAAATAAATTTGTAAGATATCATGGAATTCCAGTTCACTTACCATCCAAATTCTGTCAAGTGTCAATAGTGCAATCATCATAAAAACTATCCATTGGACAAAATATTTTCCTTAGTACTGCCACAAGATGTCACCCTAAGCCTAACATAAATGTGCAGCTTTCCTGCTTTAGGCTTTTTTCTTTTTTTGTACATTAATTAATGCTAATTACTAACTTTTTAAAAGTTGTCTTTTTTCACTTGTAATTATCGGCTAAGTGGTCAAATCAAAACAAAGAATACAGGGACTATAGATGCAAGAAGGAAGAAAGTTAAACAGTTCATCATTCTCCATGCTTACCGTAAAACCTATTTACTGTAAAAGCAATGCATTTTAGCAATGCATTTTACCATTGGATTTAATGCATATTACCACTGGATTTCATTTTCTCATTTTTTTAAACTTCCATAATGATCACATGTCATGTTTATAATCAGATTAAGTTCTATTTTAGAAACAAACAAACAAAAAAAACCCAATACCTTTGCTATCACCCTCCATCCTATTTTCACAAAACCCACTTATAAAATGCTTTTATACACTACAATAATGGTCAAATTCATAAAGACAGAATTCCATCCTCAAGAATTATACCATCTAAGATATACTAGTGTTTGGGGCTTTTTAAAAGCATAGATGAAAGACCACAAAAGGAGGATAATATTCATTTTCAAAATGAATCTTTTCATCTGTACAGAGAAGGCTTGGTTTCCTGGTCACCGGTAAATATTATAGCACATTCTGAAAATACAGTATTTTATTTTACCATCCATTTGTATTGAGTTTCCTACACTATGATTCCCTTCTCGTTCTTCAATTGAGATTCATGTGAGGCATTATTTCAACATACTGCTATCTGAATATCCGAATAATGGATGAAAGCCACCATCTTCCATTACTTACAACAAAAAAGAAAGGGAAGGAGAGTTGGTTCAAACAGAAAGCAAATTATAAAGCATAAATAATGCCCTATTTATCAATGGCTCCCTACTTATCCTTTTATAGAGAGATATAATCCCCTTCAGGATACACAGGGCTACAAAGTTTTTCTTCCTTTTATGTCCTTAGAAAAAAAATGGACCGTGAGACCAGTCAAACACTCAGTAATAGTAAATTAGTAGTTAGTATTTAGCAACCCACATAGAATTCAGTAGAAAATTATGTTTTGTTGTACAGTGTTGCTCCCCTCTTTGTGCTCTGGCTTATCCTAAAATGACTTAAAAGACCAGCCAAAGCAAATCTATTCATTCAAAGCTGGGCATCAGGATTACTTACGTAACAGCTCTTTACAGATTATTGCTGCTTCTCATTTTATTAGTGAAATTCAAACTATACTATAGGCTTTTTGCCAAGATATTTAGCACTCACTTAAAACAATGGCAAAATGCAACTCTTTGTCATTCATGTGTCCTTTTACTTCCCAGGTAACAATATTGCATTACCAAATGGTTACATTACCAAGGTATAGTAGAATTATCTAAAGCATCCAACAATATTCCTGCTAAAGCGAGTTCTCAAAAATTCAAACTCTCAAAAGACTTAGCTGGTCTTAACTAAGTACATCATATAGGTCTATTTAGAGGCATTGCCATTCAGTTAATGGCCTTTACCATGTATTAACTAGATAAAACTATTAATTTTTAATTGAGAAATTTGTTGCTTAAAAATGTCCTCTAAAATACTATTCTCTAATGACAGGGTTTATTTAAATTCTGTAAGACTGCATTTAGAGTTGTTTTTATTTAATACCAGCTAAGATGATTAGAGCTATTTGTGTCATTAATTCTTATCAGCCATAAATGAATATTTTAAAGAAATTAATCCACAAGCAAAATAATCCTATAAAGCTTTTTACTTCTATTTTTATTCAAAATATTCAGACCATAAAGTTGTAGTTTTGTCAACAAGTGTAGACATTTATTATAGTAAAAACAGCTATTTTCAAGATTAGTCCTCATATATTCACATTTTTAGCTTTCATATCAATAACCATCAGATCTGAAAAAGTAATGATAATGTCTGGTGGATCAATTACTTCTTTAAAATGTACTATTTAAGTCCAGTAAAATCTATAGGGTGGGGTTTTTTTTGTTAATTGGTTGTTTTTCTTGAGGGAAGGTATCTGTTTATATCTTTTGCTAGTTTAACTCTTAAAATATGAAAAAGAGGATTAAAAATTATCTGCATAAATGCAAAAACTATGTATAAAGACATATACAAAGAAACCATATCATTGATTTTCTTTACAGTCTTTAATAAATTCAAGAATAAACATAAGGTAAAATATTATGTAGTTAGATTCATGAAAAATTGACAAAGCATTGAGATTTTCATCAATAAACTTTGCCATTAGAATCACGAAATTTCTTGAGAAGCAAAAAAAGATGAAAAAATATTTTTTGTCTTAAAAGAAACTAAAACTAGAACTCTGATTCTGATAAAAATGTGACTCATTACTTTTTGTGATACCCAAACCCTTCTCCAGAAGAAGGTAACTTCCTTCTCTAGCATATTTGTCCTCAATTTTGGCAATAAACTACTCCAATTTTTTTCCTGTGTAAACATGTCTTCCTATTCAAAACATTCTTTCAATATTTACATTTTTAAAAACTTTTTTCTAATTTACAGCTATTCTTTTTTAGGATAACCTTAAATAAGAAAATTTTTAAAAAAAACTCAAATCTTTTCTTTTACTATCAAGAAACATTATTTCAATTTTAAATTTGGTTTAACATCTGGTTCTTTGACTATATTACTTGAACTATTAAGTCCAATTCTATTAACGTGATAAATAGTTTTTAATACATACCTAGCAAAGCTTGGAATAAGCTGCTCTTAAAGATTCCCATCACCTTCTTAACAGCATTTTTCAACTGCTGCTCCTCTGGTTTCCTTAATTTTTTGCAGTATTCTTCCAGTAATGATAAAGCTCGGTCAGTGTCTGAAAAACATGATTTTAAAATTCTCTATTACAGTCTTAGAGAAAAATAGTAAGTTAACACTAAGGTATTCTATAGTTATATTCCTAATTTCATGACACAAAATAAAATAATCATGAATTCCATTAACTACCATTAAAATTGGTAATTACAAACACACTCAATTTTAAGAAGCCGCTTTTATTTTTATTGCCTTCCAAAAGAATCTGCAACTATGAAACAAAACAAACAAAGGTCCTGAATGCAATGCTGGCCCATTGATATTCACAGAGTAGATAAGACTTTCTCTCGTCAGAAACGTTATCTTAAAATTGATGACTTTGAAGTTCCTAGTCAGAAATGAATCTGACTAGGAATTATGAGGTTGCAGGTTGGATCCCTGGCCTCACTCAGTGGCTTAAGGATCCAGCGTTGCCATGAGCTGTGGTGTAGGTCGCAGACACAGCTCGGATCTGGCGTTATTGTGGCTCTGGCATGGGCCGGCAAACACAGCTCCGATGAGACTCCTAGCCTGGGAACCTCCATATGCCTCGGGTGCAGTCCTAAAAGAACAAAAGACAAAATAATAATGATAAAATTGATGACTTCCTACAAAATAAATGTCCAGATTCCTTAATGCAACCCTTTGAGGCCAGATTCCTTAATGCCCTCTGATCTGCTTACAACCTATATTTTCAGCCCTGTTTCTCAACAGGTATTATTCCACCGCCCTTCACATATATACACAGGGCCCAAGTCACAATGGATTAGCTACTTTCCCTCTCCACCTCTCAACACACACACACACAACACACACACACACACTTTCTCCTACTTTTTCTGGCCTCTGTACTTTTCTTTGCTCCTCCTGCTTCCATCACTGGAATATCCTCCCCCACACCACTCTCCCTTGAATCACAGTGTTATATTGCAAAGGGTCTGTTGACAGCTAGATCTAAGTCTGAAACCTAATCACTAGCTGTGTGCGACCTTCAACAAGTAACTTAACCTCTCTGAGCTTTCAGTTTCTCCTGAGTACTAAGAGTAAATTCCACAATACTTAGTACAATGTCTAGTGCATAGAAAGCAATCAACAAGTTAACAGAGGAATTCCCCTTGTGGCTCAGGGGGTTAAGGGCTTGACACTGTCTCTGTGAGGATGTAACTTATAATCCCTGACCTCACTCAGTGGGTTAAAGTTCAGTTGCCAGATGAAGTTCGAGGTCGCAGATGTGGCTCAGATCTGGTGTTGCAGTGGCTCAGCTGCAGCTTCAATTTGACTCCTGGCAATTTCCATATGCCACAAGTGTAGCCATAAAAAAAAATCAACTGAAAACCTACTTTCCCCTTAATTTTCCTGAATTCCCTTATTGCTACTTCACAAAGCCATCTCTGACCGTTGAAATTAATCCCTGTCACCCTTCTTTAAAATCATTTTGCAGAGTTCCTGTCATGACTCAGGGGTTAACCAATCCTACTAGGAACCATGAGGTTGTGGGTTCGATCCCTGGCCTTGCTCAGTGGGTTGATGATCTGGCATTGCCATGAGCTGTGGTGTAGGTCGAAGACGCAGCTCAGATCCCCTGTTGCTGTGGCTGTGGTGTAAGCCGGTGGCTACAGCTCTAATTAGACCCCTAGCCTAGGAAACTCAATACACTTCAGAAGCGGCCCTAGAAAAGACCCTCCCCCCCCCCCAAAAAAAAAAAACCATTTTGCCTACATAAATGCTACAGGCATTCCTAATATATGTTCTTATACTATGGCTTCTTCAACACATGTCTTCATCCCCCAACAATACAAAACATCCTTGAAAAAGAAACCAAAGTTACAGTGTCTTTGTGCTTAGTAGAAGACAACTGACTTTTTGGATGGGAGAAGATTCAATTCTGTTATTCCAATATGAAGATCTATTTGGAGAATGTCAAGTCACACATTTTTAACTAATAACACTAGGTACACAAAGAATATAAAATATAGTAACCGATTTACTCAGACCTGAAATGCATCATGAGAAACGGCAAGGCTCAACCAGTAAACAACTGCTTTCATCATCAACTTGTGTTTTAGGAAATTAAGTCTGGAAAGCTTCTGAAGAAAGTGGCAACAACCAAAGCTCAAACCAGAGACTTAAGTATTACGTTGGACATTTCCTGGTTTTGTGATTTATGTATTTTTATTTGTTCTCTCTGTTTGAGGTGTTCCTGTCTGAGGAACAAAGATTATGTAGACTTTTCATATACAAGGGACATTAAGAAAAGGGTTTCTTAAGGGTATCCTTTGGGGTGAAGCCAACTAAATTATTATTGGTTTTTCCACAATTTCTCCTTTGCCTAGATTCTGTGATGAGTACGAGCTTTACTTGGAGTCTATGTGACTTTCTTCAAAGGTCTCTTTCGGTATTACTGGCACTTCTCCACCTGACCAGAGCTCTCCTCTTATTACCTTGTATTTTCAAATCATACAATGGATCATCATCAAAAACTGCCCTGCTCTGAGGTTCTTTTTTTTTTTCCCCCCAGCTTTACAGAGGTGTGACTAACAAAGATTGTATAGGAGTTCTCATCATGGCTCAGTGGTTAACAAACCCAACTAGCATCCATGAGGACTCGGGTTTGATCTCTGGCCTCACTCAGTGGGTTAAGGATCCAGCATTGCCGTGAGCTGTGGTGTAGGTTGCAGACGGTCAGATCCTGTGTTGCTGTGGCTGCGGTGTAAGCCAGCAGCTACAGCTCTGATTGGATCCCTAGCCTGGGAACCTCCCTATGCTTCCGGTGCAACCCTAAAAAGACAAAACAAAAACAAAAAAAACCACAAAGATTGTATATATTTAAGGTGTATAACAGGAAGTTTCATTTTGTTTTGTCTTTTTAGGGCCGAACCCTCCGCATACGGAAGTTCCCAGGCTAGGGGTCCAATCAGAGGTGCAGCTGCCGCCTACACCACAGCCACAGCAACACAGGATCTGAGCCTGTCTGCAACCTACACTACAGCTCACAGTAATGCCAGATCCTTAACCCATGAGTGAGTCCAGGGATCGAAGCCTCATGCTCATAGACCCGAGTGGGGTTCGGTTCTGTGGGGCCACAACTGGAACTCCAGGAAGTTTTGATATATGTATACATTATGAAATGATGACCACAATCATTATATTATCTTTGATTTTTTAAAGCCTCTCCCCCTTCAAAGCTACCACTTTCACAGATTAAATACCATTTATAAGAATAGTTCATATTTATCAAGCACTTTGTTTCCTATCTTTCTCCCGAACTTTCTAATTCTTATATCCATAGCCATTCTCAGCTGATGATCATGCCTTCTATTTCATGGAAATTCAGAAGAGAATCACCACAGGCTCCTAACATAACATCTACTGACTTACCTGTAATTGCATGCTCATATTCTGCCTTCGCTCCTGTTACTATGGATTAAATATTTGTGCTTCCCTCTAAAGCCAGCTCCTCTGCATTAGTACCTGAGCCTATTCTCTTTTTCCTACTCAGGGACAACTGCTTCATCATCAATTGTTTTCCTCTCCATCTAATTACTCCCTTCAGCATACATATAAACTATAATATCAGTGATTTTTAAAATTTTTTTCTGTTATCTTTCATTCCTCTCTAACAATGGTCCTCATTTCTCTGTTTCTCTCTACAGCAAATTCCCTGAAATATGTAATGTCTGTCCTCCTTTTCCTTTCATTCTTTCTTAAGGCTGCCCTAATCAGACTTTTCTTTCCAGTAATTCCACTAAAATAGCTCTTGTCAAGGTTATCTATTATCTCCATTATCACTAAATCCAGTGGTCAACGCTCAGTCGTCTCACTTGACCCATCAGCAGCACTTGATACTGTTGCACTCTTGAAACATTTTCTTCACTAGGCTTCCTAGCAGTGATAAACTGGTGAGTGTGTAACCACAAGCTCTCCAGGTAAAAAAGATAATGTGTGTCAAACTTGTCAAAACTGAACTCCAGCTTTTACCCACCACCTCCATCTGCTTCTCCTGCAATGTTCTCCATCTCGCATCCTTCCAACTGTTCAGGTCAAAAATTCTTGGAGTCACCATTCATTCTTCTCCTTCTCTCATTCTCTACATCTAATTCTTCAGTAAATCCTGTTGGTGCTAGCAAATGACATACAGAATCCCATCTTTTCTGATGCCCTCTGGGCTACGACCCTGGTCCAGGCCACCATCATCTATTCCCTGCATTAATGCAATAACCTCTTACTAGTCTAGCTGGTGCCATCTTTGCCCTCCTACAGTCTTTTCCAAACACGGCTGCCAGAAAGATCAAGTCATAAGTCTCATAGGATCACTTCTCAATTCAAACCCCCCAGTGACCTCCCCATCTCATTGGGCAAAATCTTACCTCTCTGAATTCAGTTCTTTTTTTTTTGTTTGTTTTGTTTTTTAATAAACTGAATTCAGTTCTTAAACTTCTCCTTCTCCTCAGTCTACTCCAACCACAGTGGTCTCAGGTCCTGCTCAAACATCCTAAGAACCCTCCTACCACAGAGCTTCCACACTTGCTTTTCTGCCTAAACGTTCTTCCTTCAAACATCCACTTACTCTACATTTCAGCTCATGTCACCATACCAGTGAGGCCTTCTCATGTATTCTATATAACAAACTTCAGTCTTAACTCCCTTGAAAGGGAGACTTTCGATAAGCACTAAAAATGGAGAAAGACATTGTATAATTAGTTCTTTTTTACCTAAGATGGATAGAAATATAAAAATAAATGGGGGGAGTTCCCGTTGTGGCACAGCAAAAATGAATCTGACTAGGTAATCCACAAGGATGTGGGTTTGATCCCTGGCCTCGCTCAGTGGGTCAAGGATCTGGTGTTACCATGAGCTATGGTGTAGGTCACAGATGTGGCTCGGATTCTGCATTGCTGTGGCTGTGGTGTAGGCCAGCAGCTGTAGCTCTGATTCAACCCCTTTGCCTGGGAACTTCCATATGCTAGACCTGAGGCCCTTTAAAAAAAAAAGGCTAAATAAATAAACAAACATGGATGCACAGGGAGGCCTCTTCAATTTTAAAATAAGAAACATTAACAAAAGATGGTGGTATAAACCCATGCTAGTATATCTGCATAAAACTTTATTTATTTTTTTTTGTCTTTTTTGCTATTTCTTGGGCCGCGCCCGCGGCATATGGAGGTTCCCAGGCTAGGGGTCCAATCGGAGCTGTAGCCACCAGCCTATACCACAGCCACAGCAATGCAGGATCTGAGCCACGTCTGCAACCTACACCACAGCTCACGGCAACGCCGGATCGTTAACCCACTGAGCAAGGGCAGGGACGGAACCCGCAACCTCATGGTTCCTAGTCGGATTTGTTAAGCACTGCACCACGACGGGAACTCCTAAAACTTTAATTTTTAAATGCTTTCATACTTTACCTGACATCATTCCTTTAATAACTCTTTGAATTAAGGACAAATATTTGAATCCCCATTTTGTCAATAATTAAACAACCAGCTGTTTCCATGAAATAAGAGTGGCTTACTATAGCTCAGTTTGTAACCTATTTCTATCCACCAATGTAAATAGCCAACAATATCATAATTATACTTCCCTCCATTCTCATATGTGTCTTTGGGCTCTAATTATCTGATTCTCTCTAGTGCTTCAAGCTTTAGTCTTTCTCATTCTTTCCTTTGTTCAACAGATAGTTTTTAAAAATTGAAGTGCCAGGCATCTTTTTTTTCCCCCTTTTTTCTTTAAAATTATCCTTTTAAGCTCTTTTTCACTTCTCTGGCATTTTAGTAGGTATTCGCTTATTCTGAGTTTTTATTCCTGGGAACAGCAATTCTCAAAAATGTGTCAGTAGCATTCCCATAATCACATCTATAAATATAAATCTGCTAGGTAAGGGGACTTTCATTAAATCATTCAACACATATTTATCAAGTAACTACCCAGGGAAGACACTATATTGATTTAAAGCAGCTGGATGTTCTCTAAACCAACAGAGCTTATTATGACTCTCATATCCATATGAGAAAAATCTGAAATATAAAAGACAGTGCAATATAAGAAAAAAAAAAGGTCAAATATGGTCAGGTCTGTCGTATACAACTTAGGCTTTTGTGTGCCAGCATCTAATGCTGGAATTGTGGCTGCCCTTGCAGGCTTCTTTGGACTATTGATAACGATTGCCAACTGGTGTCAATTCCATTTTGATTAAATTCTTATTTCTTTTTTTTGTTATTCTTTTTCTTTCTTTTTTTTTTTGTTGTTGTTGTTGTTGCTATTTCTTGGGCCGCTCCCGCGGCAGATGGAGGTTCCCAGGCTAGGGGTTGAATTGGAGCTGTAGCCACTGGCCTACGCCAGAGCCACAGCAACGCGGGATCCGAGCCGCGTCTGCAACCTACACCACAGCTCACGGCAACGCCAGATCCTTAACCCACTGAGCAAGGGCAGGGACCGAACCCACAACCTCATGGTTCTAGTCGGATTCGTTAACCACTGCGCCACGACGGGAACTCCTAAATTCTTATTTCTGATTAATGAGAGCCTGAACACAAAGGTCGCCTAAAACTAGATACCTATACAAAGATTACAAAGTAAGGGGGAAAAAGTGGCAAGGATCTTGTACAAGTCAAAAATCTTTCATCAGATGTTGACTAATTGAATAAAGTGGAAAGTTGAGATAATTATCCAAGTAATTTGGGACTAACGTTTTAACTGAGGTTCAAATTAAACCAGGTATAAATGGAGAATTTTTCCACAGAATTTCCAATATCACGGCCCCAATTTTCCTGTTTTCTTTGTTAAAGGAAATCCATATTCACATGACTCCTGAATCAACTGAAAGGATGAAACTAAATTTAGAAAACCTGAAGACAAGTACATGAGGAAATAGGAGGGAAATTTTTTTTTTTTTTTTTGTCTTTTTGCCATTTCTTGGGCCGCTCCCGTGGCATATGGAGGTTCCCAGGCTAGGGGTCAAATCGGAGCTGTAGCTGCCAGCCTAGGCCAGAGCCAGAGCAACGCAGGATCTGAGCCATGTCTGCGGCCTACACCACAGCTCACAGCAACGCCGGATCCTTCACCCACTGAGCAAGGGCAGGGACCGAACCCGCAACCTCATGGTTCCTAGTTGGATTCGTTAACCACTGCACCACTACGAGAACTCCAGAAATCATTTTTTTTTTAATTAAAAAAACTTTTGAAGGAAATATGTAATCCAAAGGATATAGGGAATGTTACATAAACAGAATTTTAAAAAAATCACATGTCTGCTAATTAAGGTTCAACTCTTTTGTATTAAGAATAGCATTGCCAAAAAGTTGTGAATAATTTGGGACAAGTAATTAAATTTGAAGGAGCAAAGAGAAATAGTGCTAACAAATGAACTTTTAGAAAAAGGAAAAGACTAACACATAAAATTACTTGTCACGGCTAAAAGAAAAAAGAAGGAAGAATTTAGAATATGTAATGGGTACTATTAAGAAAACTGAGATTAAAGTATAGTAGAGGAAAGGATAAACTAAATACACAAATCATTTAGAATATTGAAATTCCTTTAAATAAACTTAATGTAACATTCTTACAGTTTAGAAAGAATTTTCATACGCATTATCTGATCTGATTCCCAGCACTGAAAAGTCATATTGCCTATTATGCATGAAACTTAAATTCACAGTAGCTTGTCTAAGATCACACAGAGCCAACTAAATAACTTAATCCTAAAGCTTTTGATTCCAAGTATAGTGTGCTCTCCACAACATCACCCTTAATCCTCCAGCGTTGAGCCTATTTATTTGGGGAGGGAGGGAAATCTTGATCAACCAGACATAATTTTATCACTGAATTATAGAATCTAGGGTTATATGTTGAATCTGTAATTTTTACGTGTTTATTAATATAAAAATATTTGCAATATATAAATTAAAATGGCCTTACCTTTAAAAACTGAGAGAGATAATAAGTTCTTTCATTCATTAATCAAATATTTGTCTTACTATGTTCTAGACATTGGGAACTCAATACTGAACAAGATAGGTAATAAAAATTCTACCTTCCCAGGAATTTCTTTCGTCTGAAAGTAAAAATAATTAAATAGAAGTTTTCAACAAAGTAAAAGATTAAGATACAGTGTAATCATGTTATGATTAGGTACTAGGTACCATAAGAGCAGAGAAGTAAATTGGTACCATGCAGACTATGCTGTGTTTGGCTTTATACCAAAGGAAGAATAACAAGCCATGGAAGATTTTTTAAATAAAGATAAGCATGACCTTTTTTTTTTTAAGTTTCAGAAAGATTGTTTTCAGATTTCCAGAGCTGCCCTGAGATGTGGTATAGGTTGCAGTCACAACTCTGATCCCTTGGTTGCTTGTGGCTGTGGCGCAGGCCAGCAGCTACAGCTCCGATTCGCCCCCAGACCTGGAAACCTCCATGTGTCTCAGGTGCAGCCCTACAGAAAAAAAAAAGGAATGATTAGTTTTTTCCTTCTCATGGGCCATTTTAAATGAATATTTGCAGCATTAACTACTGATTTTTGCAGCATTTTTGATCATCATTTGTGAGACATTATAACTAGCCAATAAAAATATTTTATCAGCAAGTACCTATAAATGCTTAGTTTTTATTGTTGACATTATTATTTTTGTTATTTTGTAAATTAAGGGTACTCACATGAAAATAATAAAATGATGAATGCCAATAGAAAAGTTATCCTGGCATCAGGTCTTTAAAAAAAAGCTTTTTTAATATTAAAATCTACAGTTCAAGATGATACAAAGGAGGCGTCACTTTATTACTAATAAGATTAGTTAGCATTAGTTGAGTAATGCCAAGCATTCTGCACAGATGGCCGTATTTAATCTTCACAAGAACCCCCAAAAATACCACTATACATATTTTGTGAATGAGGAAAATTAAGCTGAGAGAAAAGCTGCCTAAGTTCACACAACCAGTAAGTGCTAGAACAAGGATACAAGCCATGGTCTATCAGGCACCGAATTTCACACTTTTACGTATTAGACCATTCAGAAACTTAACTTTTTGGGAAAGGATCATAGTGTTTCTGTTTTCTGTAGCTGTCCTTAGCAATTATACTTTACTCCCTGTGTCCCCACCAAGACAATTTTTAATATACTTCAACAAATGCCTGTTGATAAGGCTGCTTCCCCTGTTGACACAAAAAGATACCAATATAAAATGGGAATTGATATTACTGCCTTTCAGACAAGTCAGCTTTCAGATTTTCTGTGGCATTGTTGAAGAGAACAATGGGAAAAGTGTAAAGTTACATAACAATAAATAGAAAGAAAGAAGATAGCAAATGGCATCTTCAGCTAAATACTGAAATATGCAGTGTTGCAGCTGGAACAAACTAGAAAAAGAAAATGAAAAAATAGATAAAACTTAGAATTTAAATTGTGGGGAAAATGTCTGGCCAGACTTAGAGCAATTCTAAAGGTCGCAACCATTTCGTAAATACTGGATGGTTAACAAATTACTTCAGCACCATTAAAAGAGAAGAAATACACATAAGAAACATTATCATAATCTATAAAAAAAGAGCAGTGTGGCATTTCCTATCTGCATCCAGAAGTGTACTTGCCATATCTGGACAGGCTTACTCCAGAAGCTGGCCAGGAAGCTGAACCCAAACAACTGATGAAAGGAGACTCTGACTCTGAAAACAACTTTCCTCTTCCCTGGGGAAAAAAAAAAAAAATTCTAGAGTTCCCATTGTGGCTCAGCAGTAATGAACCTGACTAGTATCCATGAGGACATGGGTTCAATCCCTGGGCCCGCTCAGTTGGTCAAGGATCCAGCACTGCTGTGAGCTTCAGTGTAGGTCCAAATGTGGCTCGGATCCTGCATTGCTGTGGCTGTAGTGTAGGCCTGTGGCTGCAGCTTCCATTCGACCTCTAGCCTGAGAACTTCCATGTGCTGCAGGTGTGGCCCTAAAAAGACAAAAAACAAAAACAAACAAAAAAATTTCTGACAATAAGCTTCTTCTTATTTTCAAAACAATTTTCACATACGCTAGGTATTTTCATTGTCACAATAATCCTAAAAGTATTATTAGGACAGGTATGTCTTTTTTTTTTTTTTTTTTGTCTCTCTGTCTTTTTGTTGTTGTTGTTGTTGCTATTTCTTGGGCCGCTCCCGCGGCAGATGGAGGTTCCCAGGCTAGGGGTCCAATCGGAGCTGTAGCCACCGGCCTACGCCAGAGCCACAGCAACGCGGGATCCGAGCCGCGTCTGCAACCTACACCACAGCTCATGGCAACGCCGGATCCTTAACCCACTGAGCAAGGGCAGGGACCGAACCCGCAACCTCATGGTTCCTAGTCGGATTCGTTAACCACTGCGCCACGATGGGAATTCCAGGACAGGTATGTCTTAAGATGAAGAATTTGAAGCACAACCTGTTGATTTTCTGTAGATAACTTCTCCAGCTGACGGTAAAGACCGGATTCCATCCCTGGGCTCTCCTCCACTGCACTGTGACACCATTCACTTGTTGAAAGAGCACCATGCTCACATAGTGGAAAGAACAGAGAATGAGCTTCTTGCCCTAATTCTATCACTAGCTAACTTTACAAAAGTGAAGTTCACATAGATTACCTTATTTCATGGGGAAAAGAAACAACATATATTAAGGGGGGAAAGTATTAAACCTCTTTTAGAAAAGGAAAGTGAGGTTCAAAAAGATTCCATGATTTTCACAAGGTCACCTGGTCATCACCCTAAGAAGGCATGCGAAGTCTTACAGTGCATGTGGGAGACCAACACTTTGAGATGTTAATTTTTTCTCTTCCTAAATGTTCCTGTTGCCTTTCTTCTCACTCAAACTGGTGATTAGTTTTGGGCTTTATTGCCCCAGGGGAGGTATGTGCCAGGACAGAAAACCGAAGGGATTTTTAAGTTATTCCAATTTTGCTTTCCAAAAGCCTAAGCCCTCAGAATAAAAGAAGAGTTTGTTTCAGAGATGAAAGCGAGCTTCTCAGGTATATGTAGAGAGAGGGACATCTCCTAGCCCCTCCCTAGTCTGGAAAGAGATTTTTCTCAGTTGAAAAATAAGAAGTTTTTTGGATCCCAAGGGAGCAGGTATCTAGGTTCTGTTTCCTGGCAGCATTGCCTGAAAGGCAAAAAGACCCCAGGGAGGAAAAGAAACACAGAGGTTCCATGCAACAATTGTTGCCAGACCAGAAATAACTATCTAGACACAGTAACTCATGTCTCAGAAGTAACATGTTGTATACAGATGCTCAATGACCAGAGAATACCCCCACTCCAGATGGAATCCTGCCATAACCCAGGGAAGGGGGAATAACCTCAAAAGGACTGGAGTAATTCTGCCCACAATTTAGTCATTCAGAGTTAGAAATAAAGTTGAAATATAGGAAGTAAATGGATATTTCTGACACACCTACATTTATAGACTGAGTCCAGCTCAATAATTATCTGATCTTGTCCCTTCTCCCAGAAGCCAGGCCTTCTGAACACTAGTCTAGGTTTTTCCCACAATATCACTGCTATAGGTGATAGAGTTCAAAGAAACAAACATGACACGGTATGTTACCCTCATCACACAACACTGAAATTGCCTATTTTCACATCTGTCACCCTACTAAATTTTAAGCATCATAAAGGCAGAGATTGCTCACCATTTACCACTGCAAAACAAGCACCTGGCAAAATGCCTGGTACACAGCAGGCACTCAATAAATCCTTGTCAAATGCGCAAATGATTGAATAAATAAATGGACATAAAGCTACTTCCGGAAATACATATGCAAGTTTACCTTTTAAAATAATTTATAGTTTATTACCTTTTTTTTTTTTCTTTTTAGGGCCTTACCTGCAGCAATATGGAAGTTCCCAGGCTAGAGGCTGAATCAAAGCTGTATCTGCCAGCCTGCCCTACAGCCATGACAACATCTGATCTGAGCCACATCTAGGACACATGCCATGGCTTGTGGCAATGCCAGATCCTTAACCCACTGAGCAAGGCCAGGGATTGAACCCTCATCCTCACAGACACTATGTAGGGAACCCACTGAACCATAAGAGGAACGCCACTTAGGAAGTATTTTAAATAGAACGGGACCTAGCAGGTTTATTTAAGTCTCACCATACTTTGAATGGCACAGCTCTCTCAAATGACACGCCCCCTATAGAAGCCTCAGAGTCTTACGCTAGCAGGGTCAGGGAATCAAAGGCTGGCAAGATGTGTCTTCAGCAGAAATGGGATCCATAATCTAACTTCTAATCTTCAAAACTTTTAACCTAGTAACATTTTTACAGGATTTTCTACTTTTTAGTACATCATTCTTCTTGATCTTAAATTATAAAACAAATGAGGTCAGGAGAATTGTTTCATAATGGAGGTGATGTGGCCATAATTCTTGAAATAGCTTTGAAAAAAGTAAAAAAAAAAAAAAAAAAAGTTTGAACCCATGCAAAGAGCTTACTACTTAGAATTCAGAATGACTGACTGGACAGAAGAGACTGGGTAAAACTCATGATCCCTTGCTGACAAAGCAACCTACATTGAGGATACAGAGCCCTTGTGCCTTGTGCCTTAACTTCTACAAATTACTGAGCAGGAATTATAGCTGGGGACAAGTCCTTTTGTTCCAGTTTAAAAAAAAAATTTTTTTCATCTCAGCATTATACTATAAAGTCTTTTATAATCACTGACATGGTTATACAGTAAATATTAATACGAATACATAAAGAGAATATATAATTAAGAAAGAAGAGGCGTTCCCGTCATGGCTCAATGGTTAACGAATCCGACTAGGAACCATGAGGTGGCGGGTTCGATCCCTGCCCTTGCTCAGTGGGTTAATGATCTGGCGTTGCCGTGAGCTGTGGTGTAGGTTGCAGACGTGGCTCAGATCCTGCATTGCTGTGGCTGTGGTATAGGCTGGTGGCTACAGCTCCGATTCAACCCCTAACCTGGGAACCTCCAAATGCTGCAGGAGCAGCCCAAGAAATGGCAAAAAGACAAAAAAAAAAAAGAAAAAAAAAGAGCATTGTTATAATTTACTGAATATACTATTATAGAAGAGCAAGGAGTTGATTGATTTACTGATTGGCCAAGGCATAAGTGAATTGAATGTTTTAAAAATCCAGTATTTTGTGAACATATTCTCAGTAACTAGACTCTTCTAACCAAAGAAGTAACCAATCATAGGCCTTAAGGAAGGATCAAATATTGTATGAATGCAACAATTGGGCAGTTTCCCAAAAAAACTAACAGTTCAAATATTTCATGATATCCACTCAATAGCATATCATTTGCAACTTTCCTGATACATCAGAACCATAAAATAAATGCAATTAACTGATAATTTTAGCATTATGCCTATTATTTGCTTCATAACATACTCCTAATCAGTAGTTGAATACAAAAAGTATCAATTTCTCTCTCCAGAATGCTCTCTTTATGCTTCTTGGATTGATGAATATTTTCCAACATCAAGAATCTCTGGCTTCATGAGCTTTAACAAGTCTTTTGATCAAGGTCAAGATGACCCTTTTGAGGGATTTTAAATCAAAAAAAAAATTTAGTATGTAATATATCTTATTTTGACTTACAGAAATTACAAAAGTTTGAAAATTGACTTTTCCCATCCCTCTCTGGGAATATGCAGGGCTGAACTCTTTCGAATTCTACTGGCTTGGGGGAAAAAAAAAAAAAAGGAAGTTTTTTGAAATGGAAAAAGCATCTGGAAATAGCACTGGCATGGCAAACATGTAAGTTCAACAAAAATTTGGCCCATTCCTGGGCATATATCCAGAGAAAACTCTAATTAGAAAAGATACTTGTACCCCAATGTTCATAGCAGCACTATTTACAACAGCAAAGATATGGAAGCAACCCATATCTCCATCAGCAGAGAAATAGATAAAGAAGATGTGGTATGTATATACAATGGACAGTCAGCCATAAAAAGGAATGAAATAACGCCATTTGCAGCAACACAGATGGACCTAAAGATTATCATACTCAGCGAAGAAAATCAGAAAAAGACAAGTATCATAAGATATCATTTACATGTAATCTAAAAAATGATACAAATAAACTTATTTACAAAACAGAAACAGACTCACAGAAGTATGAAACAAATGTCAGGGGAAAGTGGGGAGGAGGGGGTGAGGGGGAGGGGGGACAATTTAGGAGTTCGGGATTAACTACACACTACCACACGGCAAATGGATAGACAATAAGGACCTACTTATAGCACAGGGAACTGTATTCAGCATCTTGCAACAATCTATAATGGAAAAGAATCTAAGAATATACACACACACACATAAAAAACTGAATCATTTTGCTGTACACAAGAATTAACACAACATCGTAGACCAACTATACTTTAATAAAAAATAAAGACATTAACAGCCAAAAAAAAAAAAAATGGTGAAGTGTATCCAAAAGGAATAAAGCAGCTACTCAGGTGTACTCAATAAATTCGGATAGGTATTTTCCCTGTTAGATCATCTGAAAAAATTACTTTAGTAATTGAAGAAAAGCTAGAGATGGAAAGAGTATGCCAAGATAATGAAAGATAAATTAAGATAAAGTAAGATCCTACAGAAAAGAAGTTAAGCCACAAAATACAGGAAACAGATAATGAAAGAAAATTTTAAATGAGGAAAAAAATAAACACGAGTTATCAGTTCTCCTGCCCAGAGAGAAGGGGAAAAAAAATAAAACAGAAAAACAACACTTTTATGAAGCATACAGTCGGTGAACACAGCAAACAACAATCTCAATTTCAAGAATACCCATGAGATACATGAAAATAGCATGTCTTGGGATTCTAATTACACAACATTCCTCAACTTCCTTTAAAAAGAACAACATCAAAACATATGAATTATGAAAATGACAGTGTTTAACTTTCAGTATTTGGAATACATATGCCACATCACTAAGAAAACAGCTGCAAAAGAAGAGTTCAAATCAAACAGTGTCATACAAATTAATAACATTAACTAGACTTCTATACCGATTTAAAAGAATCTCAGAAGAGAATAGGACAATTTTTTTTAAAACACAGAAAAAGAAATGAGCATCAATCTCAAAGTATTTAAAAGCACTGATTTCTTTCACATATTTAGTACAGCAAACAAACAAAAACTGCTCAAAAAGGAAACTGAAATGTACTAAAAATGTCTAGGTTGACGCATATCTTATTGTTAAAATGATAGGGAGTTCCCATTGTGGTGCAGCGGAAACGAATCCAACTAGTATCCATGAGGATGCGGCTTTGATCCCTAGCCTCGCTCTGGGGATCAGGGATCCAGTGCTGCCATGAGTTGTGGTGTACATTGCAGACGTGGCTTGGATCCTGCACTGCCGCAGCTCCAATTCGACCCCTAGCCTGGGAATTTCCATACACCCAAGTGCCACCCTATAAAGCAAAAACAACATGACAACTTTCTGCAAGAAACACAGGAGAAGACACAACTATCATTAACTTTTATTTCTTACATTAATCCAACATGAAATCAGATCAGATCAATCCATAAGCCATGCTGAAACAGCCCCTTGCTGTGCACCAAGATCTGGCACCTTATCAGAGAATGCTGATACAACTCATCTTGGATTATCCCTGAATTTGCATAATTTAAAATAGGTCAAAGATATCCCAAAGTCTCAGTTGGGAGCAAATCAAGCTACCACTGTAGAAAAGAAAATTCTGAATGAAAAGCGACTGTTGGGAAAAAAAAATAAAATCTCTGAAGAAATGAAGAGTCTTCTGTTGATAAGAAAGATCTATGAAGACATGAAGAGAGTGAGGTAGAAGAGGCAGACAGTAGTGCCAAAAAGCAAAATACAGGGGTGTGAGGTACAGCAGTTTCAGCTGATCTAAGAACCGTCTAGAACAGTGCCTAAAAATGGACTTGGTAAGATGTCACGCCCATTCCCACTTCCCACCATAGTTGCATGTTACCAGAGAAACTCCACCTCTACTGTTACAGTAACATACAAATAGCTAACAAACGACATGGCTCTCTTATGAAAATGTCTTATTATAATAAGAATATATTTAACAGTGAATCAACACTTGGCTCTATGAGGACAGTTATTGTTCAAAATTATAGTAAAGGGAGTTCCTGTCGTGGTACAGTGGTTAACGAATCCGACTAGGAACAATGAGGTTGCGGGTTCGGCCCCTGCCCTTGCTCAGTGGGTTAACGATCCAGTGTTGCTGTGAGCTGTGGTGTATGTAGGTTGCAGACGTGGCTTGGATCCTGCATTGCTGTGGCTCTGGCGTAGGCTGGTGGCTACAGCTCCGATTGGACCCCTAGCCTGGGAACCTCCATATGCCGCAGGAGTGGCCCAAGAAATAGCAAAAAGACAAAAACAAAAAAAAAAAAAAAAACAAAAAAAATTATAGTAAACCTAACTGTTCCATCATTTCCACCACATGAAATAATGTTGAAAGGAAGATTCAAGGCAGCAGAGAACTCTGCTCTCTGCAGAATAAATCTAGGTTACACTTCAAAGTATTTGTTTACTTATGTTATAGGAACAGTACATACATTAAGCTTAGCTAATTAAAAATATAAAGTGCATGTCATGACTGTTTGGTTCATTGTCTATAATACTTTAAAATATTTATCTTTTGGAGTGCCCACCATGGCTCAGCAGTTAATGAACCCAACTTGCACCCATGACTCTGGTTCGATCCCTGGCCTCAGAGGGTTAAGGGTCCGGTGTTGCCATGCGCTGTGGTGTAGGTCACAGACGTGGCTCAGATCCTGAGTTGCTGTGGCTGTGGCGTGGCGTAGGCCAGCAGCTACAGCTCTGATTGGACCCCTAGCCTGGGAACCTCCATATGTCATGGGTGCAGCCCTAAAAAAGACAAAATAAAATATATATTTTTTTCTTTTTTTATGGCCACACCTATGGCATATGGAAGTTCTCAGGCCAGGGGTCTGATCGGAACTGCAGCTGCCAGCCTCCGCCACAGCTACACCAACACCGGAACTGAAGCACATCTACGACTTATGCCACAGCTTGCAGCAACTCAGGACCCTTAACCAACTGAGCGAGGCCAGGGATCGAAACTGCATCCTCAAAGAGACAACGTCAGGTCCTTAACCTGCTAAGCCACAACAGGAAATCTGTTCTCAACACTAACAGTTTTAAAAGATTTTTAAAAAGATGTTTCTCCAGATCATTCATATATTAAATTATATAATGCATATATTTTAGTATAATCCAAATACACACTTATTTTGCTAATTAGAATTTGCTTCCTTTCCAAATTGGATCCATTGCATTCAATCCACTGCTAAAGAATAAAGAAGGATGAGAAAAGGAAAGAAAGAGGGAGGAAGGAAGAAGGGTGAAGGAAATAACTATTATTTCTTATAAAGTATGGTTTTCAATACTGTATCAGAAACTTTGGTAACTTCCTTTAAAGACAGGAACTTTGAATAAGTTCAGTCTGTTGGGTTTAGGAAACTTAAGTCCACTCTGCCTAGTTAAGTTATACCTAAAACATCAGGGTCCTTCCTCCTTCTCTTTCCCTGATACTATTTTATTCCCTACCTCCTCTCTCTTTGCCCTTCCTCTTTTTCTCCCTCTCTTCTCTCTCCTACACACACACAATGTGTTTAATTAATTACTAGGATAAAATAAGGTAGACCAAAAGGGACACTAACTAGAGCATAATAAATGGCAGACAGAATAGAAATACACAGCAAGCTAAATAAGTCAGAGACATATTGTTCATTGGCTCCATCCCCCAAACCATTCAGGTTCCAAATAAACCCACTGTATCAGAACAGGTGTGGCTCCAAAATACTACGGAGAGTTAACTTCTCTCAATGATACTGAGGTGGAGCAAAAAAAAGGAAACAAGCCCAGTCTTAAATCTCAGTGTATAAAAGGACATTTCTAAATGCTTCAGAGGTTTCATATATCACTGGCCATCCATCAGTAGGATAAAGACTCTCACCAACTGTTTCTTCAATGCACCTTCCAAATCCACAGGTAGGATTAAACATCACAGAGAGCCAGGCTGCATCTTAACCTTAACCCTAAGATTAAGTTTCCGATTGTAACAACTCACATAACCGTTCAACATTTGGATCTGTACTCATCCACCACAGTAGAGTTCAAGGGTGTTGATACAGATTTTAGTTCAAAATTCTTAAAGAAAAAAAGAAAAAACTCTTTTATAGTTGATCTAATCTTCTATACCATGTCAGAAAAACAAACTGGGTTCACTAAAATCCTTAGCAACAAAGCTCACCTGGGATAGATCTAGGCCAAAGTGAATCCCAAGGTGCAACCTATAATAAACTATACAGGAACCCACTGGATCTTGATCAGCTGGAGGGGGTGGGGAGTCAGGGGTTTACCTCACTTGGGGAATTTGCCAATCATGTTATTGGATAATGCACACATCTGGAAAAGCACAACAGTTAACCAAAGGTGTGCTTTATCACAAAAGTGTAGATTTACACTAGAATAAACCCAAACATGAAATCTCTTTTTAATCAAAAGATAAATAATAACTCTATAACTGTGTTCAGTTCAAAAAAACTTCTTTTACAACTATGTAATTCGCTTGATATTAAATCCATGAGAAAGAACTGCACTGTTTCTTTTTTAAAGATCTTGTAAAAGTAACTTTTAGCAAGCTAAGAAAACAAGCTAAAGAAAATCCCCAATTTGTGCTATCAAATTCAAGCTGATTATAAATGGTGATTTAGACCACCTGACTTACGAAAACACAAATGTCTATAATTAAACACTACAGTCCTGCTTCATTTTCACTTAGCAAAATATTACCAAATCATGAACCACAGAAAAGACATTATTACAATAACTATATCCCAAACAAAATTTTACTCTCAAACGGAACACAATTTGAACTGCAAATACCAGAACCAAGAAAAAGGAGAAGCATATTATTATATAGGAAGCCTCTTAGCCCACCTCTCTTCTTGACTGGCATTCTTGGGTCTTTCGAAGGCCACAGGAGTCAGGATCTCTTTTCAGGTATCAACTTGATCCAGCTGGATGGAGGCCAAGAGCCAGGTAACTGTTGCAAACCACTTTACTGTTGGAAATCCAGGCTGTCTTCTCTTTCAAATAAGGAAAAAATGATGTATTCTTCCCACAAACTTTGACACTGCTGCCCACAGAGTTTAAAGAAAAATAGCTTTTGAGTTTTTCGGTGTTTATAAAATGTTTATTTTGTTTAAAAAGAAAATTATTGTCAGCGTAGAAAACATTATTAAAACTCCTCTTCAGGCAGCAACATTTTGGAAGTTCAATGACTAACTCAATTAAGGCACAAACCAAATTTACACAGCTGTCTCATTACTTAATACATGCTCAAATTCAAAAATGAACTGGTTGGTAGTTAATACCCTCAGTTCTTTAGAGAAAAAACGTAAAACCCTCACACCCCCTCCCCAAAAAAATGCTTTTAAAAACCTCTTTGACTCTAGCCTCTAAAAAGGTGGGTGAGTTTCGACAGTTTTCTGGGGCAGAAGACAGACTGAAAGGCCCCCCCTTCTGTTTACTGGACCACAAGTTCGGGATCTCACCCCCTCAGTAAGACAGAATCCAGCTTGCTGTCACTTTCATTTTTTTCTTCTGTGCTCTCCAAGCCCCTCAGGCTTGATCCTTAATGCCCCTCTGATTCTGATCCTCCCATGTATTAACCGAGAGGATTGAATAGAAGGAAAGCAATCCCTTGGCATGGAGACATTAAAGTGACAGTGCTACTCAATGGGCACTTGATGCAGGATGAGTTGGCGAAGATTTCTTCACACTGGAGTCATTCACATCATGCCATCTCTTCGCATCCAAGCAGCTCCCTGTCTGGCGAGGAAAAACACTGAGACTGTTCGAGGCAAGTCAAACCTTCCCCCAAAGGTGTTTTCTGAGACGCTGTAGTAGTAATAGGCATGTGAGCATAAGCTGTGCAAACGGTTCGCGGTTTCCTAAATGAGAGAGTTCGGCTGCTTGGCTTCCACATCCACCCTTTTTCTTTCAGTCTCTCTCCAAACTACCCACCTTGCTTTTGCAGAGAAGACAAGGAATCTCTCTGCTACCGCTGGCCACCCCTGCCCACACCCCGTTCTCATATAGAAGAGCACAAATGTCCTGCACCCTCCACGCGATGAAGTGTTTCCTCAGGCAGGAGAAACAGCAGCACTAGCAATTATATAACTCTCGAATTTGGCTTCTCTAAGACGTGGAGACTGGAGGGTCGGGGGCTGCTGGTCGGGAGATACTGCTGGCCACTGAACGTGCACAAAAGGGCGCCAGGCCTCCTCGCAGCAGCGCCCCCCGCCCCGAAACATCGGCTGGCAAAGGGGGGGGGGTCTTCTCGGAGAGCCGGGGGGAGGAGTACAAATTTCTCTGTGGTCCCTTTCCAAGCGGGGTGAAAGGATGGAATATGAGGGAACTAAAAACTGAGGTGGAGAGTCTGAAGGCTGTGAGGACGAAGCTGGTCGGGGCTGCTCTGGCTGCCGGCTGGGGGTTATAGGGAGGAGGTGCCCGTGAAGCCTCAACACAAGGACCAGGCCAGAGGGGGAGCACCCTGAAGGAGTAAAAGGGGCGGGCAGCTCAGCCACAGCTAACGGAGGTGCCCTAAGGAGGGGAAAACGCGCAGCAAAATCCCCACGCTCGGACCGCCCCTTTGGGATGCTAGAATAGGGAGTTGGGCTAATAGCTGGAGAAGGGAATGCGGGCGGGGAGGGGGGCGGGCCCACGGGCGTCTGGACTTCCTGGAAGCCAATGAGCGGCCCTAATTTCTGGATGCCGCGCCCAATCGCAACCAGGATGGAGGGCGCGGCTTTTGACTGGGTCGGGGCGGGATGGGGCTGCAGGCGAGAGGCGTGAGCCGGCGCCACTTCCCGCCCCGGGGGTTCTGGGTCCCCGCCCACCGCTGGTCACGTGAGTCGCCAAAATGGCGGCGCTCGGACGTGGGGTTGGGGCTGACCTGGGAGCTGCAGATGTGGGGCCTGTGGAAGCCGGAGAAGCGCCCAAGGTAGGTGGAAACCGAAGGTGGTATGCGCGGTGGCTTCTGCACCCTCACAGTGTTGGCAAACTTCTGAAATGATGCGTATAAAGGGGATTTGAAAATCTAAAGAGAACAGCTCCCAAGTCCATACACGGCTCGGTTAAGTGCCCGGTTGCTTTGGAAAGAGGCGGAGAGAAAGTAGACTTGAAGTTTCTTCCTAATTGATGCTGTTTTCTCTTGCCTCGGTGCCTTTGCACCGGCCTTTCCCTCAGCTTGAAACACCTCCCTGCACCTATTCCCACTAACCCCACCCCCACCCCCAGATTTTCCTCTTTCGGATGTTAGTTTAAATGCCACTTCCTCCGGGAAACCTACTCACACTTTCCCGTGGCTTGGTTCCGTTTGGCTTTTCTTATGTGTTTTGTTTTGTTTTGTTGATGACACACGTTCTGCGTTTAAGTTCCCGGCCCTGTTGTCCTGACCTTTGCCTGGGTTTTGGGTTCTGAGAACACGATCACATCTTGCTTAACCGGGGGACTGTCAAATACCAGGTGAATGTTGAGTAAAGGATGAGTAAATTTTAAATAAAATTCTAATAAACCCACTATAAAGCCATAAAGTACTTTGGAAGATAAACCTACACACAGGCACTGTTACTGGTACAATCGTGGTGACCAGTTGAGTGGCCTTGCACTGGTTAACTTTTAGATAAAAAGTTGTTTATAGCGAAATCTTTGCATTTCAATACTTGTAAAAAGTGTATTAGAAAGTTACCAGTATATTTCTCTGCTTTAATAACAGTGCCTTCCCAAAAGCAGGCACTCAATAAATGTTTGCTGTCCTGTTTCAGTATTTTAGGGTCATAATCCTGGGTGTCTGTGTTCCCTAGATACTGAGAGTGTAGACAGTGTAGATTGGTACAAGTCATTGCCTGGAAGTTTTCTTTGTGAGGGATGAGAGACTTCAGTGAACTGGATACCAGCAAAACAAAAATTTATCCAAAGTTTCTGGTTAATTATGTTACTGACATCTGCCTTCATGTATATTAGATGGGTTAGGTAGAGAATCTCCCTTAGATATTGCTGTAATCTTCATTCCCATTTACCATTTAGATGTCAGAGGCAAAAGATTACATCTAGTCCCTGAGAAACTGTGATTTGTAAAATATTTTCCTTTTCTTTTTCTGTCCTCCCCCATTACTATTCATTGTGTAATACCAAAAGAAAGTTCAGAGGAGTGCCCCACTGTGCACAGCAGAAACGAATCCAACTAGGAACCATGAGGTTGCGGGTTTGATCCCTGGTCTTGCTTAGTGGCTTAAGGATCCAGCGTTGCTGTGAGCTGTGGTGTAGGTTGCAGACACTGCTCGGATCTAGCGTTGCTGCAGCTGTGGCGTAGGCGGGCAGCTGCAGCTCCATTTCGACACCTAGCGTGGGAACCTCCATATGCCTCGGGTGTGGCCCTCAAAAGACAAAAAGACAAAAAAAAAAAAAGCAAGAAAGTTCAGAGGAGCCCATACCTTCAGGATGTTGATGCCATAGATGAATTGGCCTTTCATGATTAGGGTTAGGATTGGTACATATTTATTCAGCCAAATCAGTGATGTTCAACATGCATCCATCGATCACTAGCATCAGAATCACTTGATGCTGTTAAAATTCAGATTTCTAGTCTTCACCTTTTTCTGTTGAATCCACACATCTCAGGAGAGAGTTCAAAAGACTGAATTTCAAATAAACTCCCCATATAATTCTACTTTATTATTATAGTTGATTTACACTGTTGTGTCAGTTTGTGCTATACAGCAAAGTGACTCAGTCATACAAACATATACATTCTTTTTTTTTTAATATTATTTCCCACCGTGGTCTATCCCAGCAGGTTGGATAAACAGCAGGACTGCATTGCTTATCCATTCTAAATGTAATAGTTTGCATCTACCAATCCCACTCCCTCCCCCCTTCTCCTTGGCAACCACAGTCTGTTCTCCATGTCTGAGTCTCTTTCTGTTTGTAGATAGGTTCATTTCTGCCATATTTTAGATTCCACTTGGAAGTGATAACATACAGTATTTGTCTTTCTCTTTCTAACTTACTTACCTTAGTATGAGGATCTCTAGTTGCATCCATGTTGCTGCAAATGGCATTATTTTGGGGTTTTTTTAGAGCTGAGTAGTATTCCATTGTATATATGTGCCACATCTTCTTAATCAGGTCATCTATCGATGCACATTTAGGTTCTTGTGCACATGAAATGCTGAGAATCACTAAGTATCCTCTGTGTCCATTATGCTCAATCCACACTGATTCCCTTGCCCAATACTCCTGAAATTTGAGATGTATTATTCTGTGTCCTTGACTATAAATGTTAAAATGAAGATTCATATAAATTGTGAAGGGCCATAGTTTGTTTGTTTTTTTTTTAATCTATTCTGGAATCCCATAATGCCAGCATGGCAAAAGATTTAACGAATATTAAGACTTTCCAGAGTTCCTGCTGTGGCACAACAAAATTGGTGGCATCTTGGGAGTGCTGGGATGTAGGTTCAATACCTGGCCTAGCACAGTGGGTTAAGGATCCCATGTTGCCGCAGCTGCAGCTTAGGCCCCAACTGCAGCTCAGATCTGATCCCTGGCCTGGGAACTCCATATGCCACGGGGAGGCCAAAAAAAGGGAGAAAAAAAATATTTTTTTTCACAGAAATTTGAGAGTCTTACCCAAAGCAAAACATTCAGAAAGGATCCTTTCTGATAGTCTTGTTTGTTTTGTTTTACCCCTACTTTCTGTTGAGATGCTACTGACCAAACCTCATGGTCCCTTGACATTGGCACCTGCCTGTTGATACATCACACTTGGGACAAAGGAACTTTCAACCCCTGGCGGCCAGTGCCATGGGTCCAGGCTTCCTGGTATACCACATGGCAGTTTCCAGCAAAGGCCCTGCTTCTGCCCCAGGTGCTACTAGCAAGCTGGATACATAATAATCCAGGTAGCCATGACCCACTGCCTCTTCCTAGCCTGGAACATTGTCCCTCTTTCTAATGTTTTTCTCACTATTCTCCGAGGCCATCCCTGTTCTCTCCTACCTCACCAGGAAACTCAACATAATCTTCAAAATGAGCTCAGGCTTTCGTGAGACACAGGATAGAGACAGTTGTCAACAGGTAGCTACTGTTTACTTTCAGCTTTGAAAAAGCTAGAGCATGGAGAACTACAAAAGACCTGGCTACCTTTGGGGAAAACAGAAATTCAGTATCTCAGAAAGTTATCCTTCTACACTAAGCCCAAAAGCAAGTCAGCCTTTCTGAACCTTGTTTTTCTCATCTGTAAAAGTAGAGATGACCATTATCCTACCAATTTCTTAAAGTTATTCTGTGAATCAAAAAGCCATTGTCCAGATTCCTGTGTACTTCTGCAGGTTAAGGATCCGACATTGTCACTGCAGTGGCTCGAGTTGCTGCTGTGGTGCAGGTTTGATCCCTGGCCCAGGAACTTTTGCATGCTGTGGGTGCAACCAAAAAGAAAAAGAAAAAAAGCCACTGTCTAGCAGATAATAAGAGCTCACTAAATGTTCACTGAATCATTAACAAAGTATTATGAAAGCAGATGAAAATACCTGACACTTTACTGGAGTCTAAATGTTTTTAGTCTGAATTTATAGAATTTATAAAATTTAATATTAATCTCATTAGCCATTATAGTTCTGGATTTTTGTGTTTTTCAGGACATCAAGATGCCGACACACACACATGGTCAGTCCAGTCCTTCTTTAGGAGATGGAAAACTCAGAAAACCAATGGTCATCGAAATTATAGAAAAAAAATTTGACTATCTTAGAAAAGAAAAGTAAGAGACACACCCACACTGAAAATCAATAACTTTATTTGCAGATCTTCTGTATTGCTATTGTTTCTGAGTATATAAGATCCTGTTAATTTTATTGAGTTGGTTATGAGAAAAGCTTATTAAAAAAAGAACTGGAGGGAAGCATGAACAGATGAGAAGAGTGGTTTGTTGGAATATTGAGACTGGATAATTTCTCTTGTCTCTTGAAGTAGTTTTGTTTCTAAAATTGTTGAAATGTTATTTGTGCAATAACCATATTTTAATTAAAAGTAATTAGAACACTATTTAGGAGACTATCTCTAATTGATTATCAATTGTAATTAAATTCAACTTCAAATGTATTACCTCAGCCACAGTGCTGAGTTCAGCAAAAAGGAACACAGACTGCATGATGTCCATATGGTTTTACATTATCATTTGACTTTTAGATTATTAGGGCTCAAGAATAAAGTCAAAAGGTGTTGATCTTAGACTTGAGACATTTCTGGACAGGTCAGAATAAGTACACCTAGATCTTTCACATTTCTTTGGATGAAGTTTTGGAAACCCTAGACAAATAATCTTAAATATATTTGGACCAATTAAGAAATAGTTATTTTCTGGAGTTCCCATTGTGGCTCAACAGTAATGAACCCGACTAGTATCCATGAGGATGAGGGTTCAATCCCTGGCCCTGCTCAGTGGGTTAGGGATCCAGCATTGCTGTGAGCTACAGTGTACATCGCAGATGTGGCCCCAATCTGTCATATCTGTGGCAGTGGCATAGGCTAGCAGCTGCAGCTCTGATTATACCCCTGGCCTAGGAACTTCCATATGCCACAGGTACAGCCTAAAAAAAAAAGAAGGAAGAAAGAAAGAAGTAGTTATTTTCTAGGACGCCTAACCAAATAGAAATAATTTTTTTCAAATGACCTTAAGCAAAAAGTTTTTTAGCAGAAAGAGCAGTATTCTTGGATTTAGATAGCTCATAAAATTTTGGCTGCACTGGAACATACTCATATTTGTTTGTAGCCAAAATGTATTCTCTCTTTAAAAGAGTTCCACATTAGAACCACTCTATTCTCAGAAAGAGAATTATATTATTCTCTCATTAGAATGCAAGTTCCGTGAGAGATGGATTTTTTTTTAACTTTATTTACTGCCCCATCCTCAGCACAAAGAAAACACTTTTTACATAGTGCTCAAGAAATATTTGATGTTGAGTAAATACACAGTAACAAATGACTACCCAGGAAAGGATATATCTATTAGAAGAATATTCTGGAGTTCCCGCTATGGCTCAGCCATTAATAAACCCAACCAGTATCCATGAGGTTGCGGATTCGATCCCTGGCCTCGCTCAGTGGGTTAAGGATCTGGCACTGCCATGAGCTGTGGTGTAGGTCGAAGACATGCCTCAGATCCTGCATTGCTCTGGCTGTGGCGAAGGCCAGCGGCTATCGCTGATTCGACCCCTAGCCTGGGAATTTCCATATGCCACAGGTGCAGCCCTAAAAAAGAAAAACAAACAAACAAAAAAAAAGTATTATGTTGAACTTAATTTTTCACTTTGTTTTCCCAATTAGGACTTTATATATATATGGAACAGTGACCTTTGGAACAACATCTGGTTTCTCTGGAATGTTGGCAAATTTAATTTTCAGACATTGCTTCAAGGTTAAACATGATGGTTTGAAGACCTATGCATCACTGACTACGCTTCCATTTTTGTCTACAGTAGTTGCTTATAAGCTTCTTGTAACGGATGCTTTGTATTCAGGTAAATTTAAATTCATTAATGGATAATGCGTTTATATCTAAGTAAAATTACACGTGAACGTATACTGTTGCCATTGCTGATAATAATCCTTCCTGTTTGTATATTGTTTTACCACTAACAAAATAGCTTCACATATATTGTCCTGTTTCATCCCCACAACAGTCTTCCTAATCAGACAGAGCAGATAGTATTGTCTTTTCTTCTTATAGGTAAGAAACCAAGCTGAGCTTAGACATGTCAAGTACACTAAGAAACAACATAATAGAGTGGGAAAAAAGCAGGCTTTGGTATACTATATATTTCACTTAAGTTTTATGACATTGGACAAGTCATTTAATCTGAGACCCAACTGTCTTCTGTATGAATTAGGACTAATAAGTACTTACCTCACAGGGTTGTTAAGAATTAAGATACTGTCAAAAAAAAAGAGAATTAAGATACTGTATGTTAAATGCCTAATGTACTGTCTGGCATATTATGGGCTTCTAATATTACTTTCTGCCTCGTCCCCTTACCTTAAGTTCACTAGTAATTGATGGAACCTCTGACCCCTGTTCATCAGGTTCCTGCGTAAATACCTCTTCTCTAGGGAAATCTTTGATTCCTTCAGTTTAGATAAAGTTTCTAGATACATTCTCTATCTTACCTTCAAAGCCTGTGTACACTTAAGATTGCTTGTTAAAATATTTGTCTAACATCTTTCTTTCTTAGTAGACTGACCTAAAGGTCAGAGATTGGGTCTTTTTTGAGTAATACTGTATCCTGAGCACATGCCTGACACATAGACAATATAAATGTATTATCCTAGAATCCAGATGTCTGGCCTGCTAGTTTAATATTCTTCATTATGAAATTGCTTCTGCAAGTCACACAAGTAAGTAACTCTCCTTAAAAAGTAAGAGTAAAAGCATTTTTAAAATATGGTACATTTAGTCTATTGTGCCATAGACCGAATTTCTAATATTCTTTTTACTCTTTCACTGTGGTTGAGGACAGTGAGAATAAATACTATATGAGGACACAAGACTCCTAATAGCTCTTAGCCTGATTTAAAGGGAAACCAAAATTACTTTTGTTTTCTAGGTAACATAAGCCGGGAAAATTGTGTTCTGAGAAGTTCACTGATTGGCATAGTGTGTGGTGTTTTATATCCCACTGCTTTGGCTTTTTCTAAAAATGGACGTCTGGCAGTCAAGTAAGTCCATTTTTTTGTTCCTTTTCTTTCCTTTTTTTATGTTAATAAACTCTCCTTATTCATTAGCTGCCAATGACATATTTTAATCAAAATAGTCTCATATTTCAAATAGCTAATTTTAACCTTTTTGCTATCTACATGAAAAACATAGGATAGAAATGATCTGTTTAGGAGAAATCAAATTTTTCATAGAATTTACATCTAGAAGTACTTAACTTTTCTTCTTTTTTAGGTATCATACTGTTCCACTGCCACCTAAAGGAAGGGTTTTACTCCATTGGCTGCTGCTTTGTCACACAGAGATAAAAGCAATGGTGGTTCCTTTCGTCCTTCAGACAATCTTTGGAGTATTGCATGGTCTGCAGCATTATGCAATATTTGAAAGTACACTTGAGAAAACTGTACATTAAGATTAACCAATAGGAGTTCCTCTTGTGGATCAGCAGTAACAAACCCAACTAGTATCCATGAGGATACGGGTTTCGACCCTTGGCCTCACTTAGTGGATTAAGGATCCAGCATCACTGTGGCTGTGGTGTAGGCTGGCAGCTATAGCTCTGATTCGACCCCTAGCCTAGGAACTTCCTAAGAATGAATGGATTCTCCATCAGCAGACTGGACATTTTTATGCTGAGGACTCAGGCGTTGCTGAAAGAGTTAAAAGTAGTTCTGGACAGTTTCTGTTCCTTTTTTCTGGCATTCAGCAGGTGTCCAATAAATATTCAGTAGGTAAATAAAAGTAAGTTTCATCTTTTGTTCATCATTGTGTATGGAAATAGGTTTCAGGCCTCAAGATCTGATTTATACATTTATATATTCCTTCATCAACAAACATTTATTGAGTACCTGCCATTGTGTTACCTGTAATAAGAAATGGCCTTTACCCAGAAGGAACTCACAGTGAGAAATGTGAACACAGCATGAGAGGGTTTGAGAGGTATGTATACATGTCATTCTGTGGATACACTAAAGATATACCTGTTAACTACTTGTACAGAAGGGAAAGCCATGGGGGAGAAAGGGACATTTGTCTTTAATTTTGAAGGGGAACTTGAAAGTTCACAAGAAAGCAAAATAGAAAAATAATGTACCATCCCATTCCTCTATACTCACTAGCTCTTAGCATTAACAAATTATCTCCACTGTGCTGTTTAAAGACTATTGAATGCCTATTTGCTATGCATTAAAAACAGGCACCAGGAGTACAAAGATTCCATCCCTACCCTACAGAAGCTTAAAATCAAAAAAAAAAAAAGATCACGGCATGCTTTTTCAAGTCTGGTAGAGTATTCCTGAGCTACACACTTAGTCAGGGAATCTTAGTACAGGAAACAAACACTGACGAAAAGAGTAAGACACAGAATCCTATAGAACCCCAGAGCTGATTTTCCTTGTCTTACATTCCTTTTGAGATGAAAGATTTGGTCATCTGAGGGCCTAAGCAACCCAGAGCAGAAATGGAAGTCTCAACAAGGTGCTTTATGGCATCATATAAAACAAACTGAAATAGATACACTCTTTTGCTAATAATAATTTTAAAAAAAATCACTAGTCATCAGCTTTGTATTCTCAGAATAATTCATGATACTCGAAACTCTGAGCAAAGGACAGATGACTAGGGGGTGAGGGGGAACCACGCCAAATAGATAACTAGATCAGTGGTATTAATATTGACTCTAAAAATTACACAAGAAGTACACGAATACCTCCTCTTTGCGAGATATTCACATGATCCAGCAGGATATAGAGCAAGACGGTAAGTGCTCCCTAACCTCTATTCCATCCCACTTGTACTCCATTCCCCAGAGGTAGCCACCATCAAGTTAACATGTCTCTTTCCTTGGAGTATTCTTTTGTAACTTAGATATTTTTAAAAAATAAATGGTATTATCCATACATATTATACTGGAAATTAATTTTCACTTCACTCTGTATCTTGGAGGTCTTTCCAGCTCATTATGTAGAAGTCAAACATGTTCTTTTTAATGACTGAAAAACATTCTTGGTGATCCCAGTATTCACATAGATGATCTTTCCAACACACTGGTCTCTATCCCATCACTTACTCCCATGGTCATACTGTAGACCTGAGCTGTCCAGTATGGTAGTCATTAGCCATGTGCGGCTACTGAGCATTTGAAATGTGACAGTCTGAATTGAAATATGTTGTACATGTAAAATACACATCAAGTTTTCAAGAGTTACATGTAAAAAAAGAATGTAAAATACCTCATGAATAATCTGTTGATTACATGTTGAAATGTTACTTTTTTGGATATACTAAGTTAAATAAAATACTTTAAAATTAATTTTACCTGCCTTTTAAAATCGGGTTACTAGGGAATTTTAAATTACATATTTTTATCAGACTGGGTTGCTCTAGGCCTTGTCATTATCAACAAATTCAAATTCTTCACATTCTCAATTATAAAGTCCCATATTCTGATCACTACCTCCTGCCCTTCCTGTTTATGCATTCTCATACCTCAATCTGGCATTACTTCAGCTTCACCAGAACCTATAATCCATCAATTCCACTACCTTTTCACTGTCTCACCCTCATCACATTCTTACTGTCCTCCAGCTGCAGCCACATCCATCTTTTTAAAGTTTGCCAATCTCAAGAAGAAAAACATAACAATGGGCCTAACTAAAGTGATTTTTAAATAAAGATATTAGCCTGTTTTCTCTTTTGAATTTTCTGTTGATATCTTTGGCCCATTTGATTTGTAGAAGCTCTACAAATTCTGGGTATTTTTTTTCTTCATATGCTGATAGTAATCTGGGAAATACAACAAAGTTAACTTATATTCACCTCCCTTGCCACCTGAAAGTTGAAGAGATTTCTACCATATTCCATGACCTCAATTTGCCTTTTTTACAGCAGAAAGAGCAGGGAAACTTAATATTTTCCTTTGGCTTTGGAAAGTAGTACTTGCCAAAACGGCTATAAGAGGCCTGAAAGGGGAAATTAGGGAAACCTGGATCTGGGCCTGAGACCAAAGGTAAAGCTAGGTGAACCACAGTGAAGAAAGGCAGCACATGTCACTAGTGGCAAGATGTGAAATACAGCCTGGAGCGCAATTCTCAAAAAGTTCAAATCCGGCCTTACTCCTTACCAACGGGATGACTATGAACAAGCTTTTTCACCTCTGCATCTCAGTTTCCTCATCTGCAAAATGAGAAATAAAGATGGTACTTACTTCATAGTGTTATGGGATTAAATCGGTTAAAACAAGTTAAAAGAGTGGCCAACTCACGGGAAGTCTATATGTTATTGCCATTACTGTGGTTACTGCTGCTGTTACTGCATGCCAACTAGCTTGTGGTTATCAGTTAAATATTTCCTCAGGAAAGATGAGAAGCACAGCAGAGGAAATGCATAAGATTTTTCACTTGAATAAATGCACATTCATTAAGTCAGCTAAAATTACTTAGGACCTAGAGTATAGAAAACATCGTATAGCACACACTGGGCAATTCACCTAACCTTTCTGATTATGTTTCCTCTTAACACATAGAAATAACTGCTTTGAAGTGGAACAAGACCATACCATACCTGGTATATAAGAGGTGATAATAAATGAGCTTACCTTGTCCATTTCCCCTGATGCTTCCCTGAGTCAATGACTAAGATGTGGAGAACTTACCTTTTCGCTTGGCTTTGCCCCTCCATTTCCTCCAGATGCCTCAGCCGTGTGATTATCCCCTTGCTTTTGGACTTATTGCACTGCTTACAATGTAGTATATCACACTGGTTTTTCTTCCTGCTTTTGTACAATTATTATATTATTTTGTGTGAACTATTCAGTATTTGGATTTCCAAGTTTCCTGCAATTTTTGGCAGGAAAAAGCTCTAAGCAGACGGCACTCTTTTGTTTGTCACTAACCTTAAGCCAGGTACCCCCAAACTCCACTCATCTCCGGGCCTACCGTACACTTCAAGTCTTTTTATTTATTTGTTTTTTATTTTTTTAAGGCTGCACCTGTGGCATATGGAGGTTCCCAGGTTAAAGATCGAATGGATCTGTAGTTGCTGGCCTACACTACAGCCACAGCAACATGGAATCTGAGCCACACCTGCAACCTACATCACAGCTCACCGCAATGCCGGATCCTCAACCCACTGAGCGAGGCCAGGGGTCAAACCCCATCCTCATGGCTACTTTCTAGTTGGTTTGTTAACCACCGAGCCGCAATGGGAACTCCACACACCCTTCAAATCTTTGGATCGCACAATACCTTGCCTAATCTGTAGGTTCTTTCTGTAGATCAAAAGCGTAGAAATGAAGACTATCAGGAGTTCCCATCATTGTTCAGCGGTTAGTGAACCGACGAGCATCTATGAGGATGCAGCTTCAACCCCTGTTCAATCCTCACTCAGTGTGTTAAGGATTTGGCATTGCAGTGAGCTGTGGTGTAGGTGGCAGACACAGCTCAGATCCCAACTTGCTATGGCTCTGGTGTAGGCCAATGGCTACACTTCCAATTGGACCCCTAGCCTAGGAATCTCCATATGCCACAAGTGCAACCCTAAAAGACAAAAAAAAGAAAAAATAAAAATAACAGATGACCAGATCTCTTCCTTAGCTTTCCCTTCAATAATCCCTCAAACTGTGTGACCACGATAGTATCTAAAGAAAAATCCTAAGATGTCAACAAGCCTGCACACGTGGGGAAATGGTGACAATGTGACCCTTCCATTGCAATGATTAACTGAGATTATTTCCCTTTTTCCCTTTGAAAACTTTTCATGGCCAAGCAGAATTTTCGGAAGTGGTTTTTCTGGGACGTTGAGTCCACCGTCTCCCAGATTGCTGGCATTCTGATTAAAAGTAACTTTTCTTTCTACCAATATTTCTCTCTCTTGTGTGTTGATTGTTGAGCAGCAAGCAGCTGGATCTGATTCGGTAACACAAGCAGCAATCTAATAATGAAGAAATGGTATTCTACAGATATGTCTGAATTTCACTGAACTCGTTCATTTGTTCCTAAGCCTTACCAAAAACAAATAATAAAATGAAATAAAATTCTTCCAAATGTATATAACCCATATTCCCCTCCCTTAATTATTTTATCTCTATGGTCACACTAACATTAATAAGCATGAACAATTAAATCTTGGTAGTCCTGAATCCCACCAGCTTCATGAAAGTAACGAGACTTCCCAAAACCTCCCCAAGATTAGATGTAGCAGAAGAAAAAATTTTTGAAATATTAATGGCTGAAAAATTTCCAAATTTGATGTCATCTATAAAACCACACAAAGATTTCCACTCTAAGGTGGTGACATAGGAAGTCCCCAAACTCATCTCCTCCCACAGACACACTGAATCTATGACTACACGCAAAGCAATTTCCTCTGAAAGAAATCAGAAACTAGCTGAGCAACTCCTACACATCAGGGAAACAAGAAAATAATCCACACCAGAGTTCCTGCTGTGGCAAAACAGGATTAGCAGTATCTCTGCAGCACCAGGACACAGGTGCGATCCCTGGCCCAGCACACGGCATTAAAGGATCAGCATTGCTACAGCTAGGTCAGAGCTGTGGCTCAGATTTGATCCCCGGCCCAGGAACTTTTTGGGCGGCACCCAAAAAGAAAAAAATAAAAACTAGATAAACATTTGAGAATAAAGATGTTCATCAAAGTGAAAAGAAAATTAAATTTAAAAAAATCCACACCAAAATGGGTAAGAAAAGTTAAAAAAAAAAAAATTGCCATAAAACTGCACTCCCAACACAGCAACACATTATCAGGAGGAATCCTGAAACTCCCAGTTTCTCCCTGAGGACGGAAGGGTTTGAACCCAATACCTAGTACCCCCAACGTTTGATTTCCACCTAAGGGGTGGCCCCCAAAACACTTAGCCCTGAAAGGCAACAGGCTGGCCATCCATGAGACTCATCTGTAGGAGCTTTGGCTGTAGCTGTCTCCAGGGCTCAGTGCAGAGGGAGCAGGCAAAAAATGCCCATCTCTCAGTTTTCCCTGAATGGGTCTGTTTTTGCACCCTTTAAAAGATGCTGCCTGAGGGTCAGAATTCTAAATTAACATGCATTTAGAACTAACTGCAGGAGTTCCTGTTGTGGCTCAGTAGTTAACGAATCCAACTAGGAACCAAGAGGTTTCAGGTTCGATCCCTGGCCTCGCTCAGTGGCTAGGGATCCAGCATTGCTGTGAGCTGTGGTGTGGGTCACAGACGCGGCTTGGATCTGGCGTGGCTGTGGCTCAGGCCGGCAGCTGCAGCTCCAATTCGACCCCTAGCATGGGAACCTCCATATGCCTTGGGTGCAGCCCTAGAAAAAGACCGAAAAAAAAAAAAAAAAAAAAGAACTGCAGTCCTCCCCAGAGACCAGGGAAGCCAGCAGACACCCCCCTGCCTTCTGTCTTGAGGCTGTTCCAAGTCACCAGTATCTCCCTGGAAGGAGCTAATATACGCATCTGTGCCCTAGTTTTTGCAGCTGCTGCTAAAGGGGTAGGTCCCCACATCTCCTGGCCCCCAATAACTAATGGGCTTCCATTCACTAGTTCCACAGGATTACAGCAAATCAAACAAAAAAAGCAGTTCTTAAAATGGCTATACCCCAGTGAGACAGGGGAAAGGGGGAAGGGCACAACCTTTAAAAGAATGACACAGCCCTTGAAAATAGGACAAAAACTGGTTAGATCTGATTAGGCCCAAGAGACTAGGAGATGCAACTTCCAGTAGACCTTGAGCCTCAGCATACACTCATTGTAATATATCAGCATGCTAAGTGACTCATCCACAAGTGCCAGGACAGTTCCAAGGGTGACCATAAAAGATCAAAAAGTGGGCAATGGCCCAATTCCTGGAATCTCTGCCCCGTCCCTGAAACACTTGGAATAATCCTCCCACTGATTAGCCTATGAAACTACCCAGCCCATAAAACTAACCACCCCATATTTCAGGGCCTCTGCCTTCAGAGATGGCCCATATCCTGTCTATGGGGTGGGTACCTCTCTCAATGAATCTACTTCTTACTTATCACTTTGCCTCTCACTGAATTTTCTCTGTGCCAAGACATAAAGAACTTCATTAAGTCCTGAGACCAGGTGTGCAATTTCATTTAAAAGATAGTGGGTGCAAGTCCCCATCTGAGTTTTGGATGGGTTCGAGTCCCAGTCTGAGGTGTGAGGTTTCAAAAGGACCTTGTACACCCATCTGACACACCAGCTTTAGCAGCTGCCACCTGAGAGATGTGATCCAGATTGCCTGGCTCTGATAACCAATGGTGCTTGTACTCAGCAGTCTCACAAGACTACAGTAAACAAATAAGTTGTTAATGGTCTCAAATGCACTCCATCCCCTTTGGCTATACACTCCAACCCAGCGCAGAGAGAAGAGGCAAAAACTGAACTGCCACTGGGGCTGGGATGGGAGAAACAGAGAGAGGGCTGTAAAAGGGCACTAACTTGCAGTTATAAAAATGTAAAACACAGCGATCATGGTTAACACTGTACCGTATAGATGAAATGTGCCAAGAGACTAAACCTTAAGTGCTCTCTCACACACAAAGATAAATATGTAAACTGATGGATGTTTTCATGAAATGGATGGGGGGAATCCTTTCACCATCTATATGCAACCTATAATCAAATCACTGTGATACACACTTTAAATATCTCAACAATTGTATATATTTTTTGGTTTTGTTTCTTTTGGTTTTTGTTTTGTTTTGTCTTTTTGCCATTTCTTGGGCTGCTCCCTCGGGATATGGAGGTTCCCAGGCTAGGGGTCCAGTCGGAGCTGTAGCCACCAGCCTACGCCAGAACCACAGCAACACGGGATCCAAGCCGTGTCTGCGACCTACACAGCTCAGGGGCAACGCCGGATCCTTAACCCACTGAGCAAGGCCAGGGATAGAACCCACAACCTCATGGTTCCTAGTCAGATTCATTAATCACTGAGCCATGACGGGCACTCCTGTATATGTTAATTATACCTCAAAAAAGCTGAAATTTTTTAAACCGAAGACTCAAGAAACTCAGTGAACTCCAAGCAAAATAAATATAAGAAAAACTACTCCTACACCACATCACAATCAAATTGCTTGAAGTCAGTAATAAAGAGAAAATATTAACAGAAGCCAGAGAGAATACCTAGAGAAATAGTGAGAGCAGACCTCTCACTGGTAATAATGCTAGCCAGAAAACCACAGAGCAAAATCTTTAAAATACTAACATTAAAAAAAAAAAAAGGGAGTTCCCATCGTGGCGCAGTGGTTAACGAATCCGACTAGGAACCATGAGGTTGCAGGTTCGATCCCTGCCCTTGCTCAGTGGGTTAACGATCCGGCGTTGCCGTGAGCTGTGGTGTAGGTTGCAGACGCGGCTCGGATCCCGCGTTGCTGTGGCTCTGGCATGGGCCGGTGGCTACAGCTCCGATTCAACCCCTAGCCTGGGAACCTCCATATGCCGCGGGAGCGGCCCAAGAAATAGCAACAACAACAACAACAAAAAAAGACAAAAAGACAAAAAAAGAAAAAAAAATCAGGGGCGTTCACGTGGTGCATGGCGCAGCAGAAACGATTCTGACTAGCAACCATGAGGACGCAGGTTCAATCCCTGGCCTCACTCAGTGGGTTAAGGATCTGGCATTGCTGTGAGCTTTGGGTGTAGGTCACAGACGCTGCTCGGATCCTGCATTGCTGTGGCTGTGGTACAGTCCAGGAGCTGTAGCTCCATTAAACCCCTAGCCTGGGAACCTCCATATGCCTCGGTGCGGCCTTAAAAAGCAAAATAAAATAAAAACACCAGGGGGGTTCCCCACTGTGGCCCAGAAGAAACAAATCCAACTAGAATCCATGAGGATGCAGATTCGATCCCTGGCCTTGCTCAGTGGGTCAGGGTTCCAGCATGGTCATGAGCTGTGGTGTAGGTTACAGACTCAGCTCAGATCCCGCACTGCTGTGGATGTGGCATAGGCTGGCAGCTGCAGATCTGATTAGACCCCTAGCCTGGGAACTTCCATATGCCACAGGCGCAGCCATAAAAAAAAAAAAAAACATATATATATATATATATATATATATATATATATATATATATAGGAACCAACCTAGAATTCTATACATAACAGAAGTATTTTTCAAAAACTGTAGCTAAATAGTAACAACAGCAAGATGGCAGAACAGGAAGCCACAGACCCTCCTTTTCCCACAAACATGTGCATTTAACACACAAACCAAGTACTTTGTGAGAAATCTAGAAACCAGTTAAAAAGGAACCTGCACCCCAGGTGAACATTAAGCCAAATACCTCAAAGTCATCAGGAAAAGTCATGGTCCTTTTTCTTGCCAACACCCATACTGTCTGTACAGTGTGGCACCATTAGGAGGAAAACCCCAATTCTCATATTCTCCCTGGTAAGAGAAAGGAGTAGAACCATATCCACCACTCTGACTTTTAGGGAGGCTTCCTCAGGGACCATATTCTGCCCTACTTGAATCCAACTACTAACAGGAATGAAAGGGCCAAACCAGGGATATCTGAGAACAAAACCATCAATGTGAATCATTTTTCATTACAACAGAGACAGTAGGCAGCACTCTAATACCGTAGCTCACTACAGCACCAAAGAGGCCACACTATCAGAGACACACCAGCAGGGACTCTCAAGAAGAAACTGAAACAGCTCTTAAAGCACAGAGAGGATGCACCCCAGAAAATATCTGAATGACCTCCAGAATCTCTAGCCAGGCTGAGTGGAAAAAGTTCTCTCTATACAAAAGCAGACTGAAAATCTAGGAGTAATGGCTGATTCTTCAAATGCCAAATTCAAGCAAAAAATAAAAAGCCATACAAAGAAACAAGAAAAAACGGCACACACTTAAAGGAACAAATCAATTCTCCAGAAACTAACCTTAATGAAACAGAAATATAGTAACTACCCCCAAAATTCAAAATTACTGTAAAAAGGATACTCAGTGAATTAAAAGAGAACACAGGGAGTTCCCGTCGTGGTGCAGTGGTTAATGAATCCGACTAGGAACCATGAGGTTGCAGGTTCGATCCCTGGCCTTGCTCAGTGGGTTAAGGATCCGGCGTTGCCGTGAGCTGTGGTGTAGGTCGCAGACGCGGCTCGGATCCCGCATTGCTGTGGCTCTGGTGTAGGCCAGTGGCTATAGCTCTCTCTGATTAGACCCCTAGCCTGGGAACCTCCCATATGCTGCGGGAGTGGCCCAAGAAACGGCAAAAAAAAAAGAAAAAAAGAGAGAACACAGACAACTAAATAAAATCAGAAAAACTATGCATGAATGAAATGAAACTATCAACTAAAAGATGGAAACTATGAAGAGGAATCAAACAGGAATTCTAGAACCTAAGAATATAATACCTGCATTGAAAATTTCAATAAAGGGACCCAACCACAGAGTTGAGCAGTCAGAAGAAAAAAAAATCAAGGTACTTAAAACTTTCAAAATTTCTGTTGCAGAGAAGCAAAAAGAAAAAAGGGATGAAGAAAAATAAAGAAAGCCTAAGGCACTTTTAGGTCATCATCAAGTGTCACAAAACATGCATCAGGTGAATTCCAGCAAAAGAAGAAAGAAAAGTGTAGAGAATCTATCTGAAGAAATAATGGCCAAAATCTTCCCAAATCCGAGGAGAGAAACAGACATACACATTCAAGAAATTCAAGCAACTCCAGTTAGGTAAGGTATCTACGAGAGAGGTACTGGGGGAAGAGGCAATCTAGAACACATGACCACTGGTTTACCTAAAAGGTGGGTCAGGGCAAACAAAGGCTTCTCACCCTCTCCCCTGTCCTTAGCATGAATATTGTGCCTATCATTCCCAGAGTGGGAAACCTCTTCAAGGACACAGCCTTGAGAAAACAATATGTTGTGAGACCATCCAGACAGGATAGATGACTGAACTCAGTTAAGACCTCTCTATAAACTTTTAAGATTTTGGGAGGCAGGTGGTGTGGAGATCTATTTGTCTTGCAGCCACCCAAGACAAGCTTTGCATGCAAATTCTCCTGCTTATTAAAACTGCCACCTACCAATATGAAGTGGGTTTTTCTCAGTGTTTAGTCTCTCCTTGCCCTCCATGTATGGGGATAGCTGCAAACCAAAAGACATTATAATCTAATTGTCAAAAGTCACAGGCAAAGAATCTCCAAAGCAGCTAGAGAAAGAAACTTGCTATATACAAAGCAGATACTATTAGACTGTTGGCAGATTTCTTAGTGGAAACCTTGTAGGCCGGGAGGCAGCAGGGATTTGTTTAAAGCACTGAAAAAAAAAAAAATGCCAACCAAGAATACTGTATGTTGGAAAACTGCTCTTCAAAAACAAAGGAGAAATTAAGAATTTCCTACAAAAAACAAAAGTTGAGGAAGTTCATTACCATTTACCTGCCCTACAAAATGCTGAAGAGAATCCTTCAAGTTGAAGGACTATAAACAACAACACAAAACCATACAAAAATATAAAAGGTAAAGGCAAATATTTAGGTGAAAATAGAGTACTACAGTATGATAATGTAGGTGTGTAAATCACTTTATAATCTAATGTAAAATTTAAGAAACAAAAGCACAAAAACTGTCATAAATTTATGTCAATAGATACACAATATGAAAGAGGTAATCCTATCATCAATAACATATAGAAGCAAACCTCATTTTATTGAGCTTGGTTTTACTGTGCTTTGCAGATACTATATTTTTACAAATTTAACAAGCTGTAGCCACCTTGTGTCAACCAAGTTCATTGGAGCCATTTTTCCCATGTTTTCAATAGTATTTGCTCTCTTCACGTCTTTGTGTCACATTTTTGTAATTCTTGCAATATTTCCAACCCTCCACCAGAAAAAGATTATAACTCACTGAAGGCTCAGATGAGTTAGCATTTTTTAGCAGTAAGGTTTTTTGGGGTTTTTTTTTTTTAGGACCACACCAATGGCATATCAGGCTAGAGGTCGAATCGGAGCTACAGCTGCTGCCCTACACCACAGCCACAGCAACATAGGATCCGAGCTTTAAGATGTTTCATGTTTTTGCAATGGTAATCACAAAGGAAATACACAAAGGCAAAGGAGAAGAGAATCAAAGTATGGAACATTCTCAAGACAGATAATATGTCAGACCACAAAACAAGTCTTTACATATTTAGGAAGACTGAAATCATACAAAGCATCTTCTCTGGCTATAATGAAATGAAATAAAGAGTAGAAGAAAAATAGGGAGAAATATAGTAGAAGAAAAATAGGAAAAATCCACAAATATGTGGAAACCAAGAAAGGTACTCTTTTACAAGTTTATTATTCACATACATATCACACAAACATAGTTCTACATACTATATTAATTCACATTTAATTTAAATATTTCTTTAATATTTTAGGTATAACTAAAATCTCTCATAGAGCAGAAATTATCACAGCCTTGTAAATTAACTATACTCCAATAGAACTTAAAATAAATAAAATCCCTCAAATTTCAGTCCAAATATATTCACTTTGCTTAGTATAAACAAAATCCCTCTTATTGCATTTGAACTATTTTATATCAGTGTCAGGAGAGGCAGCCCACTGCAGGCCCTCCTACATGCCCTTGCTGAGCATTATCAAATTGCAAGGCTTACTTACTCTTACTTACCCTTCTGATGCTCCACCCTCTCTATAGGAGTCACACAAACAAATAAATAATGTCAAGTCCACCACAGATGACTGTAGTAATAATTTAACATTCTTCATTTTCTCTTGTTCACACAAAAAAATTGTTACTTATTTAGGTTTGTTTTTTTTTTTAATACAGAAGACAAGGTTTTAATCATTTGTAAAGTATTTATATTTTGGTTTGTTTTCCCCATTAAGAAATAATTGGTGGAGTTCCTGTTGTGGCTCAGTGGGATAACCTATAATGGTTAAGAACCCAACCAGTACCCATGAGGATATGGGTTCGATCCCTGGTCTCAATCAGTGGGTTAAGGATCTGGCATTGCCGCAAGGTGCGGCATAAGCTGCAGATATGGCTCGGATCTGACATTGCTGTGGCCATGGCATATTCTGCAAACTACAGTGCTGATTTGACCCCTAGTGTGGGAACTTCCATATGCCACAAGTGTGAACCTAAAAAATAATAATAATAATTGTCATTATCATTATCATTAGATTAGCATTATAAGTGAAGGCAGAAAGAGAAAGGTAAATGTCATGATATTAATTATATATGGAGTTCAAAAAACATGATACAAGTGAACTTATTTACAAAACAAACAGATTCACAGCCATAGAAAACAAATTTATGGTTACCAAAGGGGGAAGAGAGGTAGGGAAAAAATTAGGAATTGGGATTAACAGATACACACTACTCTCTATAAGATAGATCAACAACAAGGACCTCCTCTACATCAATATCTTGTGATAACCTATAATGGAAAAGAATCTGAAAAAGAATGTATATAATTGAATCACTTTGCTGTACACCTGAGACACTGTAAATCAACTATAATAAAACACTGTAAATCAACTTTAATAAAAAAAACTTTAAAAAAAGACATAATTGACATATAACATTTGTTTCAGGTGTACAACATAATGATTTAATATATGTATATATTTCAAAATGACTACCACAATAATTCTAGTGAACACCCATCACCCCATATATTTACAATTTTTTTCTTGGGATAAGAACTACCAAGATTTACTCTCTAAGCAACTTTCAAATATACAATACAGTATTATTAACTATAGCCACCAGGCTATACATTACATTGTTTATTTTATAACGCCCTTCATCTATTGTGTCCACCCCAAATCCCCAAATTGGTACCTCTGTCAGTACCAATCTGTTCTTTGTATCTATGAGTTCAGCTTTGTTGTGGTGGTTTTTAGATTCCACACATAAATGAGACATGCAGTCTTTCTCTTTCTGGCTTATTTCATTTAGCATAATCCCCTCAAGATCCATCCCTGTTAAATGGTAAGATCTCTTTCCTGTTATGGCTCAATAATATTTCATTGCATATGGGACTAATATCCCATTCATCCCTCAGTGGAGGCTTAGGTTGAGCCCATGTCTTGGGTATTATAAAATGCTGCCGTGAACATGGAGGTACATATACCTTTTGGGGTTACTGTTTTCATTCCCTTCATATAAACACCCAGAAGTGGAAGTGCTGGGTCATATAATATGACAATATGGTACTAGCATAAAGACAGATATATCAACTAACAGAACATAAGAGATAGTCAAGAAATAAATCACTGTAGATATGGCCAAATGATTTTTTACAAGGATACCAAAACTATACAACGGGAAAAGAATAGTATCTTCAACATATGGCGTTTGGAAAACTAGATAAACAATGAAGTTGGACCTTTTCTATACTCCATACTCAAAAATCCCTAAAAGAAGAAAGAGGAAAAACTTGAGGACAGTGGATTTAGAAATGATTTCTTGACTATGACACCAAAAGCGCAGGCAACAAAATAAAAAATAGACACACAGGAGCACATCAAACTTAAAGACTTTTGCACGTCAAAGGACAATTAACAGAATGAAAAAACAACCTATGGAATGGGAGAAAATAGTTGCAAGTCATGTATCTGATCAGGGGTTAATACCCAGAATATATAAGGAACTTCTACAACTCAAAAAAAAAAAAAACACCCAAAATTCAAATAAAATATATGCAAAAGAATTAAACAGATTTATATATATATATATATATATATATATATATATATATATACACGAATGGCCAATAAGCACATAAAAGGATGTTCAACATCACTAGGGAACACATACATCAAAATCACTTTGAAGTATCCCCTCATACCCATCAGGATTATTACTATCGAAAGAACATAAAATAACAAGTGCTAGCAAGGATGTGGAGCAGGTGGAACCCTTGGAGTTCCCTAGTGGCTCAGTGGGTTAAGGATCTGGTGTTACCACTGCTGTGGCTCAGGTCATTGCTGCAGTGCAGGTTCAGTTCCTGGCCTGAGAACTTCTGCATGTCATGGATGCAGAAAAAAAAGAATTATTTTTAATGCTGTACAGAAGTCAGAACCCTTGTGTATTGTTGGTAGGAATGTAAAATGATACAAACATTATGGAAAACAGTATGGAGGTTCCTCAAAAAAATAAAAATAGAAATTCCACAATCCAGCAATCCCATTTGTAGGTATATAATCCTATAGACTTCAACGCAGGTCTTGAATAGAAATTTACACACTCATATTCATCACAGCATTATTCACAATAGCGAAGTGGTGGTAGCAACCCAAATATCAACAGATGAATGGATAAAGAAAATACATACATATACATATACTGTAATAGCATGACAGCCTTAAAAAAGAAGGAAGTCCTGTCACACACTACAAAACGGATAAACCTCCAGGACATTGTCCTAAATAAAATAAGCCAGTCACAAAAGACAAATATAGTTTCATTCATATGAAATATATAAAGTAGTCAAATCATAGAAGCAGAGAGTAGAAAGGTGTTACCAAGGGCTGAGAGGAATGGAGAAGAGTAGTGTTTAGTGGGTATAGCATTGCAGTGTTGCAGGATGACAAAGTTCTACAGATCTGGTGCATAATGATGTGAATATACTTAACACTACTAAACTAGACACTTAAAGGTGGTTAACATGTTTAAATTGGTTAAATTTAATATTATGTGTTTTTTTACCAAAATTTTAAAACTAGGGCTAAATACTTTTTAGATTTGTGAAATGTGAAAGAATTCACCACCAGAAGATTTGTTTTCTAAGAAATGTCACAGAGAATACTCTGGGTAGAATAATACCAGATGGAATATGAATCTATAAAAAGAATGAACTACACAAGAGATGGCAAATATGTGGATAAGCATAAATTTTCTTATTTTTAAACATTCTTTCAAAGACAAACATCAAAAATGATAACTGTGGTGTATGGTTTATAACATATGCAGAAGGAAATGTATGACAACAAGAGGACGAAGACGGAAGAAATGAAAGTATGCTGTTGTAATTCTCATCCCATGCGTAAAGTGGTATAACATGACTTCAAGATGGACTGGGCCAAGTTAAAGAGTTGTTGTGGGTTAAACTGTGCCCCACCGAAATATATTTTCAAGTTTTAATCCCCAGTATCTGTGAATCTATCATTATTTGGAAATGGGATCTTTGCAGATGTAAGTTAAAATGAGGTACATTGTACTGGGGTGAGCCCTTAACCAAAGGTGTCTTTAGAACAGAACTTTGGCTACACAGGCACACACAGAGGGAAAATGGCCATGTGAAGTAACAAAGACACAGGGGGAAATGTCTATGAAACATAAGTAGGGACTGGAGTGAAGCATCCACAGGTAAAGAGACACCAAACATTGCCAGCAACCACCAGAAGCTAAGAGAGAAGCATGGAACAGACTGTCCTTCCAACAGGAACCAACCCTGCCAATACAGTGATTTCAGACTTCTAGCCTCCAAAACGTGAGGAGATAAATTTGTTGTTTTAAGCCATTTAGTTTGTGGTGTTTTATTAGAGAGCCCTGAGGAAACTAATAGAGATGTATACTGTACATGTTAAAGCCATCATTATAATTTCTTTAAAATAATTATAGTTAATAGGCCAAAAAAAGGAATAAAATAGAATAAAAACTATTCTAATCTTAGAGGATCCTTAACCCTCTGAGCAAGGCCAGGGATATAGCCTGTGTCCTCATGGATGCTGGTCAGATTGATTTCCACTGAACCACAATGGGAACTCCAACAGTTTAAATACCTCCTTCATCAAAAGTCAGAAACTATGGATTTAAATTTTTTAAAAATCCAATTACATACTGCCTATAAGAAGTCTACATTAAATATAGAGACACAAACAGGTTAAAAATAAAACAATGGGGAAAGCTATGTCATGTTAACACTAAACGAAGTTATTGGAGTTGGTATATTAATATTAAACAAAGTAAACTGTTTAATATTTTATTATTTGCAAAGCAAAACATATTACCAATGAATAAGAAGGTTATTTTAGGAAGTTCCCATTATGGCTCAGTGATAAGGAGCCCTACTAGTATTCATGAGGATTCAGGTTTGATCCCTGGCCTCACTCAATGGGTTAAGGATCTGGGGTTTCCACGAGCTGTGGTGTAGGTAACAGATGCAGCTCAGATCCTGCACTGCTCTGGCTGCGGTGTAGGCCGGCAGCTGCAGCTCCATTTCGATCCCCAGCCTGGGAACCTCTGTACACCACAGGTGCGGCCCCCCAAAAAAACAAACAAACAAAAAACCTAAGAAGGTTATTCCATAATGATGCATGGATCAACTCATCTTAAGTGTTTATTCATATAATAATGAAGCTTCAAAATACTGAAGCAAGAGCTGACAGAACTGAAAGGAGAAATGAGACAACTCCCATAATAGAAATTTCAATAACCTTCCCTCAATAATTGATAGGACAAGTTGGAAGAAATTCAGAATAGAGAAGTGTTATGCTATCAATCAACTTATGCTAATTGACAGACACGTGACACAATAGCAGCAGCATATACATTCTTTTCTTTTCTTTTTTCTTTTTTTGCTTTTTTAGGGCCTCACCCTCAGCACATGGAGGTTCCCAGACTAGGGGTCGAATCAGAGCTACAGCTGCCAGCCTACACCACAGTCACAACAACACAGGATCCGAGCCATGTCTGCGACCTACACCACAGCTCACGGCAACATGAGATCCTTAACCCACTGAGTGAGCCCAAGGATGGAACCGGAAACCTCATGGTTACTAGTTGGACTTGTTTCTGCTGCGCCACAACAGGAACTCCTATACATTCTTTTCAATCACTCATGAAACATTTCCTAGATGGCCCAGAATCTGGGCTATGAATATCAATAAATTTAAAAGGATTCAAATCATACAAACTACATTCTCTGACCACAAAGAAAAAGAATTAGAAATCAATAACAGAAAAGCATGTGGAAAATTTGAACTATTAGAAAATTAAAACAATTCTAAATAAACCACAGGGCAAGGAAAAAAGAATTTATAAAGTATTTTGAACTTAACAAAAAAAAGTATTTTAAAAGTACTTTGAAATAAACAATATTTCAAAATCCATGGGATATAGTTAAAGTACTTGGAGGGAAATTCATAGCACTAAACGCCCCCATATGAAGAGAAAAACATCTCACACCAATGACTATCAGATTCCTCCTTAAGATACTAGAAAAAGAGGAAGAAGTTAAATCCCAGGTGGGAATAAGAAAGGAAAATATAGGAGTTCCCATTGTGGCTCAGTGGTTAACAAACCTGAGTAGCATCCATGAGGATGCTAGGCCAGCAGCTACAGCACTGATTTGACCCCTAGCCTGGGAACCTCCATACGCCACCAGTGCAACCCTAAAAAAGACAAAAAAAAAAAAGGAAAAAAAAAGAAAGTAAAAATGCAGATCAAAGCAAACTACAATCAAATTGAAAACAGAAGAAAAAAAAACCCAAATAAATAAAAAACTAGTTGAGAAGATCAAAAAAATTTTAAGCATTAGCCAGACTGCTCAGACATAAAAAAGAAACAAATGACTAGTTACAAGAAAGAGTGATGTGGCCATGCATTACAGATTCCACAGATTTTAAAGGATAATAAATGTGTATTATGAAATAAACAAATAGGACCCGATTAAACTGAAAAGCTTTTGCACAGAAAAAGAAACCCTAAGCAAAAACAGAAAGAGAGCCCAAAGAATGGGAGGAAATATTTGCAAACGAAGTGACTGACAAGGGATTAATCTCCAAAATATATAAAAAACACCTGCAGCTCAATACCAAAAAAATAAATAAAAGACAAAGAATGGACAGAAGATCTTAACAGACAGTCCTCCAAAGACATACAGATGGCCAAAAAACACATGAAAGGATACTCAACATCACTAGTTATTAGAGAAATGCAAATTAAAACTACTATGAGGTACCACCTTACACCAGCCAGAATGGCCATCATCAAAAAGTCTACAAACAGGGGAGTTCCCATGGTGGCTCAGTGGTTGGCAAATCCGACTAGGAACCATGAGGTTGCAGGTTCGGTCCCTGGCCTCGCTCAGTGGGTTAAAAAGATCCGGCATTGCTGTGAGCTATGGTGTAGGTTGCAGACGCGGCTCAGATCCTGCGTTGCTGTGGCTCCGGCGTAGGCCGGAGGCTAGAGCTCTGATTAGAACCCTAGCCTGGGAACCTCCATATGCTGCAGGAGCAGCCCCAAAAATGGCAAAAAGACAAAAAAAAAATCTACAAACAATAAATGCTGGAGAGGGTGTGGAGAAAAGAGAACCCATTACACTGTTGGTGGGAATGTAAGTTGGTGCTACCACTATGGAATACATTATGGAGATGCCTCAAAAAACTAAAAATAGAATTACATTTGATCCAGCATTCCCACTCCTCAGCATCTATCCAGAGGAAACCATGACTCAAAAATATACATGTACCTCAGTGTTCATTTCAGCACTATATATAATAGCTAAGACATGGAAGCAACTTAAATGTCTGTCAACAGAGGAGTGGATAAAGAAGAGGTGGTACATATACACAATGGAATATTATTCAGCCATAAAAAGGAATGAAATGATGGCATTTGCAGCCGAATGGACCTAGAAATTATCATGCTAAGTGAAGTTAGGCAGACAGTGAGACACAAACATATGCTATCACTTATATGTGGAATCTAAAAAAAAGATACAATGAATTTCTTTGCAGAACAGAAATTGACAGACTTTGAAAAACTTGTGGTTACCAAAGGAGACAGGGTGAAGGGGGAAGGATGAGCTGGGGGTCTGGGATGCAAATGTTGTAAAACTGGGTTGTGATGATGGTTGTACAACTATAAATACGATAAACTGAGTTAAAAAAGGTATATTATGAACAATTTAAGCCAATAAATTTGAGAACTTAGATGAAATGAACATTCCATCTCGTCTGGTGAAGAACTGATTTTTTGTAAAATCTCAACGTACTAAATTGCTTTTATTGCTCCAGAATGGCATACTGCAGATACTGTACAGCATGCACATTTATTAACTTCAAAATTAGCTTCAAACCATTAAAAATGAAATTGTAATAAGAGTATAAAATGGAGTGTTGGGGAAAAAACTATTCATGCACACTGAATTAACTTCTAAAAACCTGGTTTTCCCAAACTGTTTGTTTATCTTAGAAACTTTCCAATTGGGATGTACGCTGATCTTCTGCCTCGGAAAAGCACTTGTTTTCATTTTCTGGATCACCAACAAGCGAAGGATTGACATCTGACAAATCCCTCAGGGAAGGAGTTGGGGCCGGGGGGATTCTCCTCCTGCTCACCTCATCTATCAAGTTTTCCCTCTTCACCTTAACTATTGCTTTCTTCTTAGATAAAGCTCAATGAGCTTCCAGGTAACCTTGGTAACGCTTTTATAGGATCCTCACACCTTTACAAAATAGTCAATGATTGTGTTTCCTCTCCTGCTTTATAGATGAGGAAAGAGCCTGAGAGGATGAGGCTTGAGGCAGGGGTCTCCTGAAATTTGGTTCAAGACTTTGGTTCTTAATTGTCCTGAGGGAGCTACAAGACTCCCTCGCTCTGAAAAGTTTTCTTTCGCCTCATTCACCTACTCCTCCTTTTTATAAACAGTACTCTACTGGGCGGGGATGGGGACGGAGAATGCTCCTGCTGGCACTTAAAGTGTTCGGATTTCGGTGGCACAATCAACCAAACCGTAACATGGCACAAGAAGTTCAAGATCTAAGGGAGAACAGACAATCAATGGAGCAAAGAAATCTCAGGTACCTATCTCGTATGCCCAGGGCTATGCAGGGTTTTTTTCACATAGCCAATGTCAATACATGAGGCATAATCTAATGGTTAGGAAGTTTTAAGGAACTTACCAGAGGTAGATTTTCAACGAAAGAGACAACGAAAGGGGAAATCTGGAAATTTCTCAATTTCCGAAAGCTCTGTTCCGAGAGGCGGGAGAAGGTTGTAAGCAGTAAGTACTCTCCACGGTAGCCAAACTTCCTTGCTGGGAGGCACAGCACCTTCCCGAGGAGGGAAGGCTCTGGGTGCAACCTCCCTCCCGGTAGCCCAATCACCTGCCGCGCGGCCACCCAGCGCCCGCCCCGGACCGCGTCACGTGTCGGAAAAATGGCTGCGCCCGGGCGCGTTGCGCAGAGGTTGGAGTGAGCCTTCGCGTGGCTGAGGAAGACCAGAGGAGGCCCCGACTGCTGGAAGGAGAAAGTAAGGTACTGGTTCCGGGAAAAAGGGTGCAGTAAACCGCGCAATATCAAGAGAAGCTCGGCGTGGTGACGTGCTGTTCACCTGTAGCGCGGGAATGAGATCCCAGGACTTGAGTCGGAAGGGGAGAAGTCGGTTCTAGGGCACCGACACAGTCCCTTCACTTTCCACCCGAAAAGAAAAGGCCTTATATTTAAATTAAGCCTAGGAGGAGGGGGAGAAAGACTGCTTGAATTTAATTCCAGGTTTACTGCCGATTTACAGAGTCACCTTGACCTAATTTAATTTTGTCTATTTTAGGAGCTATCCTGAGCCATGAAAGGTAGCTAGTGCAAAAACCTTTTGAAATGTTTGTAATATTTAAACGTTGCATTGTCTTTGATAGGGATTTATTAATAACCGGGGTAATAACCGTGGCCTGCTCCTGGCTGCTTCATCAGAACTTTTACCAAAACAAGGGTGACTTAATATCCACGCCTTAGAAATGGCTAGTTCACAGAACCAGGAACCTCAAAAATATGCAGAGCATGGAACAGAAAACTTTCTAGTGATAGCACTAAGCTGGACTTTCAAACATTTCAGACATATATACTGTACACTTTATATATACTAAATTTGATTTTTATATCTTGCTCCAGCACCACCCCTTACCCCCATCCCCACAACACAAAATTATTCCTAATAATTAAACTAATATTAACTAATATTCCTGTAGGGCAAAGATCCTATCATGTTATGTAACCAAGGCCCTCAAGAAATTTGCATCCAAGAAACATAGAGGTAAATTTCTGAGCCTACATTGTAGTACTTAGGTTAACTGTAAGTGCAGGGATATGAAATTTCAGTGCACTGAACATTTTCCTGGTCTCTTATATATCTACTAGCTACCCAGTAAATATTTGTTGGTGTGTAAATTAATCTCATAGAAAATGAATGATGAACCAAGAAAATTTAATTTCATAAAACCACGTCCTGGAGTTCCCGTGGTAGTTCAGCAGAAAAGAACCTGACTAGCATCCATGAGGACACAGGACGCAGGTTCAATCCCTGGCCTTGCTCAGTGGGTAAGATTCTGGCGTTGCTGTGAGCTGTGGTGTAGGTCACAGACACAGCTCAAATCTGGCATTGCTGTGGCTGTGGTGTAGGCTGGTGGCTGCAGCTCTGATTCGACCCCTAGCCTGGGAACCTCCATATGCTACGGGTGCAGCCCTAAAAAAAAAAAAAAAAAGTCCTTTATTTCTGAACTTTTGCTTTCTTAGCTCTGCTACCCTGAAATCTTATTTAATACTCTAAATCTTCAGGCTAAAATTCTTCATTCACCCATCCCCTTACTCCTTTATTCACCTCAACTAGTGCAGAGATAAACCACCCTCCAGTGGTCCAGAAGAAAGCCTATAGCTTATTTCCTCTGTACAGCCAGCCAGAATACCTTTTTTGTTTTTTTTTGCTTTTCAGGGCTGCACTTATGGCATATGGAAGTTCCCAGGCTAGGAGTTAAATTGGAGCTACAGCTGCCAGCCTATACGCCACAGCCACAGCAACTCAGGATCTGAGCCAAGCCTGCTACCTACACCACAGCTCACAGCAATGCCGGATTCCTGACCCACTGATGGAGGGATCAAACCCACATCCTCATGGATACTAGTCGGCTTTGTTTCCACTGTGCCACAATGGGAATGCCCCAAAATATTTATTATATTGAGTCTGTGTTCAAGTATTTGACAAAAACCATTATGTTTCCTGTAAAGCCTAGAATATTTACTCTCTGGCCCTTTAAATAAGTTTGCTGACCTCTGCTCTAGAATACACCTAGAAGTGCAGTTGCTGAGTATGTGTCTTCTACCTATTAAATAATACCAAAATTCTTTTTGGGGGGCACAATTTATGCTTCCACCAGCAGGACATGAGTTTCAGTTACCTTACATTCCAGTCAATAATTGAAATTTAATTTCTATTTCCCTGATTACAGTGAGGTTTGACTTTCTTCTTTTTGAAGTCCTGTTCAGATCTTTTAAAAGTTTTTCTATTAGGTTGCTTGTTATTCTTGTTGATTTGTATATTCTGGATACAAACTACTCCTTTGTCAGTTGCATAACAAACATTTGCTCCCACACTAGCTTATCTTTATGGTATCTATTGATAAACACAAGTTCATTTTAGTTAATATTAGTTTAATATTAACTTTATGTCTTTTATGGTTAGTGCTATTGGGAAATTTAAAATATTTTTAAGTGTTACAAAGATTTTGTGTTTTTTTCCTACAAGCCTTATGTGTTGTGTTTCATATTCTGGTTTCAATTCACATAGAATTGGGTTTTGAGGGGGAGGGTAGTGTTTATGCATTAATTTTTCATATTATGAAATCAAGCTGTGGCTAATTTTTTAAAAAATTAAATATGGTCTTCAGAAGGTTTTTTGTAAGCCTTTTTGCTGTTTTTCTATAGATATACATCATCAAAAAATAGTATTTTAATTTAAGGCTCAAGATGGAAAATCATGAACCAGATGATACTATCAAGGAAAACTTAATTGATATCATAACCAGAAAAACCAGCCAACTTCCAGAAGCAGAAAGGTAAGATCCCTTCTTAATTAAATCATTGTTATCAGGTAGATTTTCATCATTGATTCATCTCAAATTTATTTGGTTTGAATATAAATAACATAGAATGTCAGAAGGAAACTGAATTTTTTTCTTGCATTGATGAGAAAACAAAGGCCCAGAGAGATTAACCATTTTACTTGAGGTCGAGGCTACAATTCATTTCTTTAAGAGGACGAATCTTTTTGGACACATGATAGTTCTTTTTTTTTCCATTTGGCTTAGAGTCAAATGTAAACATTTATGGACTAATTTAAATAACAAAACTTTAGGTTTTAAACTGTTTTTCCTATCACCATGCTTACCAGTCTAAGAGTGCACCATGTAACACACATGGCTAGACAGGAATGGCAGACAAATGGGATTGTGGCTAAAAGATCTTTAAGATATTAAATTTATATATATTTCTTATATAAACAAAATGATCTTTAAAGACAACACTGAGTGAACTGCAGTACACTTCTGCAAAATGTTCTTAGACCTCTTTGGCAAGGCAGCCTCTCTTGAGGTTCCATTTAAACTGAAAATCTGAGACCAAAATGAAGAGCCAGCCTGCAGAGAAGAAGGAATGGTATATATGCCTAGGTCACAGGATAGCAATGAGTTTGTCCTGTCTGAGGAACCAATGTTACTAAAGTACAAGGAAAGTGGGGATAAGGTTTTATAAGGAAGAGTTTTAAGCAGGGAATGATCCAGTTAACAATTCCCAAGAAGAATTCAGCTGCTTTTTGGAAAACAGATTTAAGGGAGAAGAGAAAAGAAGATAACCAGTAGGAAAACTGGCATAGCAATCCTGGTGAACAGTTAGTGGTTGCAGCTGAGGTTAAAAAAAAAAAAAAAAAAAGGATGGATTTGGAATACATGTGGAAGTATAATCTTACTGTCTTGCTGCCACTTACCAGCTCAACAAGGGAGAGCCTATAAACCAAGGGCAGTAAAAAGAAAGTGGTGAGATTTCATAAACTGTATACCCAACTCCCCCCCCAACCACACATACATGCTGGCACATCCTGTTACTGCTTTCCAGAGGTAAACAAAAAAACTTCCCAAGCAAAAAAGAGACTTATGCCCATATTTCCAGGCCCAACAAGGTAGGAAAAGCAGAAAGAGTGACCCCAGAAAAACAGGAGATATGACAGCCTTGAGGAAAATTAAGCAGTTGTGTTACCGGGATTTTCACCAATTCGAAGAGTAAGCAATAGGGAAGTAAGCTGGAACTGCAAAGTAAGCTTTAGTTTGTAAGTAGTAAGTTGTTTTCAAACACTGGCACCTAAACAGGGCAGATGACAGCATATATCTTTGCCTTATCCTCTATTTTTCCCCTCTTCATATTTTATCTATCCTACTTCTCCTAAATTTGAATTGTTTCTTGCATTACCAGTTAGATAAGTATACCAATAATTTGAAGAGATCTTAAGTTTATGAAACTTAACATCAAACACTTCACTTACTAATCTATAGTAATTTGATGTGTGTTTCATTGCCAAATATTAAATCTTGTCTTTTATTTCATGTGTTTAGTTCATGTATCTAGTTATTCTGTGAGTGTATCTTGTCAAAAAGTCATGAGTTTACATTAGTAATTGTATGGCACTTTTCAGGAACACTGACTGGCAGTGGGGCTGCTAGATAATAACAATTTTGTATTGAATTATTAACTTAAAAAAAAATGTGACTTTGGCATTCCCATTGTGGCTCAGTGATAACAAACCCAACTGGTATCCAAGAGGATGCAGGTTTGACTGGGATCCAGTGTTGCGGCAAGCTGTGGTGTAGTTCGAGCACATGGCTCAGATCTGATGTTGCTGTGGCTGTGGCATAGGCCTGCAGCTGCAGCTCCAATTCAACCCCTAGCCTGAGAACTTCCATATGCCGCAAGTGTGGCCCTAAAAAAAGAAAAGTGACTTTAAGCAACATGAAATTAAAATCTGGTTGGGAGACAGCAAATTTTGCTGTTCATATTCCAGTTACACTCCTTGTTACATTTAGGTACTTATGTGATTTTTTAATGTTTAACACTATCAACATATAATGTATTTTAATAATTAATTGATGTATAATATACGGGCAAATTGTTTACCTCTCTGAGCATTTGTTCTTGTGACTAAAAATGGAGATTTTGTATTTCATAGTATTGTTATGAAGATGAAATATTTTAGAGGAAGTCCTCGAGTTTCCCATTCCCTCAGCTCCCACAAAAATACACAGGTCTTTTTTTGCAGTTATGTGTTTTCTGTTGTTACTGTTTGGTAGCTTCTCTAGGCCCTCATCCCAATTTAAATGATGTACTCTGTTTCTAAACTGCCTCCTTTGTATTGCCATCACCACTTAAGTACACTTCTGTCGTATCTCAAGTTTACATGTCTTTTATTCTCCAATGATAAACTATGGAAACACTAAAGGTAAAAGATAATTTTTGTGCCTTCATCACTAAGTCTGCTGCATGCAGTAGGTGCTCAGTGATTGAATATCAAATGCCATTATGACTGCAAAGTGACATGTAATACCTTATACAATATAAAAAGCTCAATTGGGAATTCCTAGAAAAGCTGTCTTAAGATGAATGTTAACCATTTAAGTTAGAGGGGGCATTGTGTGGCTAGTTTGCCTAATTAAGAGTAATGAGAAAATTGATAAGTAAAAAAGTTAAGTGGTAGGCTGAAGAATCTAAATTGGAATATTTTCAGTATTCAGCAGTTTGAGGGTTGCATAGAACATGCATTTTAAAACTCACATGCCTTGCTTAAAACCCATTTCTACCACTTATATTCCAAAGCATCAATTTATTCTTATTTCAATGAAATCTTGTAAAATACATAGCATAGAGTATCCCTTAACTCTTTGTCTTCCTCCAAATCTGCCAATCCTGACTAATGCTTCAAGGAAGAGTAAAAGGAAACACTCCACTTTACTGAATGAATGCCTTTTATGTATCAGGTGCTATTGAAACCAAGATGCATATATCCTTGTATCCATTCTCTTCAAGTTGTTTACAGACTAGTGGGGAAGCCTGACATGTTAATCAGCGATAAGACAGTATCACCTTATAGTACAGAAGTTAAGTATGGGGTATCATGAAAGCCTAGAGAGGCATCCAAATCACTCTTCAGAAGCTCTTCCTTGCTATGTAGTTGGGGGAAATTTTCCATTCCAATATCTTTTGCAAAATCACAAAATACATTTAGCAAAACTAAATCTATCACTGTATCTTTAATCAACCACATTAAAGCCTTTTAGAATAAAACTCTATATGTAAAACATAATTTTAAAAGGCCTTTGTTTTATAGAGCTGTAAGGTATAAATGTTTGACTCTTTTATTCCTTAAATCCTGTTAAATTCTATAACATATGCCAGAATTATTGGAGAGCTTACATATACAACAGAGCCCAAAAAGTTACTGTTTTTTTCCTCACTCAGGAATCTGCTTGAAAATGGATCAACATACATTGGAATTAATGCTGCTCTCTGTGGCCTAATAGCAAATAGTCATTTTCGACGCATCTTACATGTGACACAGGCTCGTATAGCTGCTGGCTTACCAATGGCAGTGATCCCATTTTTGACAGCACACGTTTCTTACAAAGGTTTTATAAGCTTACCTTTGAATACAGGTAAATTCTGTTTTACTATCGCCAGCAAGTTTGCTTTGGTATACATTATTTGCGCCTTACATTAATCCTTAAATACTAATAGCAAGTAGCTACATGCTATAATGTAGTCATTACTTGGATAAGTTTGAACCTTGCTAGCCTCTCTGTGTGAAGTAGCAATTAATTCGTATTTGCATACAAACAAATAAAATCATACTAATTCTAAATATGTTCCTTTATCTAAATTCTCTCGGTGCTAATAAGGAAATATTTGGAAATTTTATTTCTAAAAAATGCTGCCTTAGTTAAAAGAAAAAAATTACAAAAGTTTCTTCAAAGGAAAAAAATGTTTATGGGAACAAGACTGTTCATGTAGTAAATCTCTCAAGACTAAATGTATATACATACAAAATACATGGAAATCTAGCAGTTCCCATCGTGGCTCAGTGGTTAACAAATCCGACTAGGAACCATGAGGTTGCGGGTTCGGTCCCTGCCCTTGCTCAGTGGGTTAAGGATCCAGCACTGCCGTGAGCTGTGGTATAGGTCGCAGGCATGGCTCAGAGCTGGCATTGCTGTGGCTGTGGTGTAGGCCGGAGGCTACAGCTCCGATTAGACCTCTAGCCTGGGAACCTTCATATGCCCCGGGTGCAGCCCTAGAAAAGACAAAAAGACCAAAAAACAAAACAAAACAAAACAAAAAAAAAACCACCAAAAAACAAAATACATGGAGAGCTGATATCCTGTGGACAGTTTACCATATTTGTTGAGTGTTCCAAGTACAACTAAATCATGACAAAATATTCAATAATTAAAAAAAAAATTACCAGGCGCTCCCACTGTGGTACAGTGGGTTAAGGACCTGACTGCAGCAGCTCAGGTCACTATAGAGGCATGGGTTCCACCCCCAGCATGGCCCATTGGGTTAAAGGATCTGGCATTGCTGCAGGTACTGCTGCACAGGTTACAGCTGTGGCTCAGATTCAATCCCTGGCCCAGGAACATCCATATGCTGTGGATACAGCCACTTAAAAAAAAATTATTACCACAGGTAGTGGTGGGGAGAGAGGCAGTCCATTTACATTCTTGTAAGTGCTACTCCAAATTTATTTAAATTGGATGAATATTTTGCTTGAATCAGTCAAGATCAGAGTGTAAAGAATTTTTATGATCCAGGGAAACCTAGTCCACAATGAAACGAAAAGAATCAGTGAAAACAAAGGTGAACTTAGCTTTCTAATTTTAATACCTTGTACTTACTTGGAAATGATTATAGGATTTATAAAAATAAAATCACACTATATAATGTAAAAATGTAAGATGAATCAAATTGTTAAAACATTCCCCGTGAGTTTAAAAAAGCATGTGTGTGTGTGTCCCCACCCACCCATTTTTGTCCACCCCATGGGATATGGAGTTCCCAGGCCTGGGATCAGATCCAAGCTGCAGTTGTGACCTTCATGGCAAGGCCAGATCCTTAGCCCACTGTACCAGGCCAGCACTCCAGAGATGCCACTGATTCTCTGCCACAGCAGGAGCTCCTAAAAATGTTTCTTAAAGACAAAATGTTAGCTCAGGTTTATTAATACAAGTGCTGAAAACTAGAAACCATGCAAACCTAGATTATTATATCCAAGGTCAGAACAAATGAGTTTTTCCTAAGATGGTTTTATCAGTTATTCCTTGCTGTTTTAGATTATCCATACATTATACCTTTTAACATGCCATGTAGAAAAGCATTTGCTATATTTACTGCCTGAAAATTCAGATTATCTGAGGTACATATAAGGGGATCTTGCCTTCTTTAAATCATGTTTGCTTGCCTGTCGATTTGCAGAACTATTTTATTTCCTAGGTGATTTGCATTGTGAAACCTGTACCATAATACGAGGTGGATTGGTTGGTCTTGTTTTTGGTGGTCTGTATCCTGTTTTCTTGGCTCTACCTGTGAATGGTGGCCTTGCAGCCAGGTAGGATTATTTGTTTTTTCAGTCACTGAAAAACTTCAATAATTTACTTGTTTGATTTAAAAGAGGTAAGATTTTTTTCTTAACAGTAATCAAGGAATACTGCTCAAGAATTTGAAAACAGTTCTAGAAACTATCATATTATCTCCTGGATGTGTAATGTCAGGTCTCAACTTGATGTTGAGATTCAGTAACATTCAGCTGACATTCAGTACATCAAGTTGAGACCTGAAATGAATGTCAGCTACAAAGCTACCAACAGTACCCTGACTAGCGTAAAAGCTACATTATATGCATAATGTTAGTCTGAATAAGTCTATCAGAAAATGTCTAGCTATAAACCGAAATAATTCAGTTATCCTCAGATGCACTCTTAGTTTTATTTTAAGACTTCCAAGATTAATAGGTATTGTATACAGGTTTGCCCCTTGATAAAACTATCTTTTCTAGTGAATTGTCTCAATGTTTTCTTACAGGTATAACTCAGCACTGCTACCTGAGAAAGGAAACATCTTAAATTACTGGATGAGGATTTCTAAGCCTGTCTTTAGAAAGATGTTATTTCCCATTTTGCTCCAGACTGGGTTTGGAGCATACCTTGGGTCTAGACAATATAAAGTACTTATAAAGGCTCTTCAGTTACCTGAACCTGGCCTGGAAATGCACTGATTCTAAAACAAGTCTGTACACAAGAATAAAATTATAAAAAATAACCTCTGTCTAAGTATGAGTAAACACAGACTTAAAATTTATCACATGCGGTACAATTCTGGGATCAAAAGGCTGGTCCATACTACCACTTAAACAAGAGCATAACTTCTCTAGTTTTCCCAGTATTGTCTCCCACACTGCTTGCTCTACTCTTTTACATTAGGCAGAGTTTGGTCATCACACAGGAAAAAAATAACCATATAAAAATTTTCACTGAACACCTCATAAAGAATCCAAACAGGAATGAAAATGGAGGCGTGGGAGGAGTATCAGTACACTAATGTTCTACTTCATTTTCTCAATTCACTGTTTCCCATAGGTAGTTCATTCACAGGATCTTAGAACATATTTAAAAACATTCCTCAGAGAGGGATCAATTCTAGTATTCTTGACGTGATTATTCAGGCTCAGCTTGAGCTGTCCTAATGATACACCTATTTCAAAAGTCATCTTTTTATATCCTTGGACAACTCTAAGATTGAAGCAAATTCTGTCTTTGAAAGCTTTCCTCCAGTGTGGTATATTAATTCTTTGCAATCACATAGACTTGAACCTTTTTTTTTTTTTTTTTTTCAGCTGTATGACACTAAACAAGTCTGGCCCTCAGTTTTATCAGTAACCTCACTCAAGATTGGTATATAACATAATGTATGTAAGTTGACTTAACATAGCTCCTGACATCAGGCATTCAAATGGCAGCCATATTCCTCCTACTGTTTCTGGTTTTGTTCTTTGAAATATCCTAGCCTATTCCTCACTTCCTAAAATAGATTATTTAAATTTGTGAAATGACCTATTCTGTTCCCCTTCCTAAAACATTTTATCTCAGTTCATTAAACCATTTTATGTGACAGCATCTAAATCAGCATTGTCCAACAAAACTTTTTTTTTTTTTTTAGGGCCTCACCCACAGCATATGGTGGTTCCCAGGCTAGGAGTCAAATCAGAGCTGTAGCCACTAGCCTACACACCACAGCCACAGCAATGCCAGATCTGAGCCACGTCTGTGTCCTACACCACAGCTCATGGCAACACCAGATCTTTTACCCACTGGCCAGGGATTGAACCTGTGTCCTCATGGATGCTAGTCAGTTTTGTTTCCACTGAGCCACGACAGGAACTCCAAAAAAATTTCTGATGAAAAAATATTTTATATCTTACAATATATCAGCACTAGTCATAGATGGCTACTGAGTCTGAAATGTAAGTAATAGGCCTGAACTAAATGTTTTGATTAAATTTTTTAGCCACACGTGACTAAAAGCTTGCATACTGGACAATACAACAGACCTAAGCCAACACCTATGAAACAAGCCAAGTCATACCAAACAAAATATTAAGTCTCATCCTAGATCATATTCACAAGCATCGTAACTATTCCTTCCAAATAGAGTGACAGATCTGTTAAATAATCTTTGCTACTTAAAATTATATGAAAGGAGGATTTAGCCTGTCACCTAAAACAGGCAGCTCTGGGAGTGGAATAGAGTTCCTTAAAGAAAGCAATGCAGCCAAAGATTTAAAATTAAACTGAAATTAACAAAATACACTTTCAGTTTTTCAGAGCAAGATTTGTCCTTTCAACAGGTACCTAAAATATATTCCCTATCAAACTATTTTGATAAAAGTTAATCCCAATCATGAAGCAAAAGGATCTATATTTTACTGTGTATTCTCTGGGCTATAGACTTACAGATAATTTTTCTTTTCATCCTGATTCCTCTTTGGATATTCCCAGTTTTCTACAATGAATATGCTTTACTTTTAAACTAGGGAGAAAAACATATAAGGCAAAAACAAACCAAAAAACCTCTACCAAAAAAACCCAGTTTATTTTATAAGCTAAAATATCAAAATAAGCTTTCTGAACCAAAATTACACATTTTACCTGCATTCTGTCACTTTAATTTAAAGCACAATTCTATTTATCACAGTAAAAAAAAAAAAGAATTAGAATTTCTGACTTCAAAAATAAAGCCAAATTATTATTGAATTAGGCTCTTTAAAAATAGAGAAAGGTATAATCAACTTAGATATTCAAAACCACTGACAAAACTAAATTGATAATTTAGTACAAATTGTTTCCTTATCCTTATATATTCCACAGTACGTGTTCCCTAGCATAATACCACCTATAAACAGTTTTTTTTTTTAATGTACAATGAGTTCTGTAACCAAAAAGTATTTCTAAACCTGTCCTCTACCACGTATTTCTTAAATCATCTCAATTAGTAAAAATAGGCAACATAAGCCAAAGAGCATGTTATTTTAAACCTGTTGCTACAAGTCTACCAAAATTTTTGGTCAGGGGGCACTAAGTGTGTTGAGCCTCCTGTGATCTGCATTACAATTTAGCTAAGTCCTAAAGAACACTGCCTTGGCCAGGAAAAACAGTTTAATATTTCAGTTCTATCACAGTAAACAAACTACTTAAAGCTATCTTTTACAATTTATTCAGAATACTTACTTTAAAAAAGAAAGTTCATATTATACTATACTTAAAATAATCTGTAAACCCCAGACTACAGTACATTAGAAGCTAGAGAGGTCCAGGAAATTGACTTCAGTGGTTATAAAGGAAAGATAAAGAATTTGGTGGCACCGTTTAAAGGAAGCTGGGCCACCAATAAAATTCAAATCCATGCATATTAACAGAGCTACACAAATGTTCTAAACGCCAAGTAACTTGATTTTAAAATCAGATTAACTAAAAATTATGCAATATTTTCAACAAAACAAATTTGGGGTCAATAAAACTACAAAAAAAATGATTAAACTCCACTGTGAACCGGTTTTTTTTTAAAAAGTAGGGGAAATGATTCTAAGAAATCTTGAAAGGTAAAAAAACTAAGAATAAAAACACTATTATCAGTAACCAAAGCAATGAAAAAGGCAACTTTCTATTAACCTGTATCTTTTAAAATTTGTTTTCTCAAATGCTACAGATTTATGTTGCTAATGATAATTTACTTTCTGAATAAAATTTATCTCCAGTTTAACTCTTCTGTACTTCATTTATTTATTTATTTATTTATTTATTTAGTCTTTTTGCCATTTCTTGGGCCACACCCAGGGCATATGGAGGTTCCCAGGCTAGGGGTCTAATCGGAGCCATAACCACCAACCTACACCAGAGCCACAGCAACGCGGGATCCGAGCCACGTCTGTGACCTACAACTACAGGATGGGTTAAGGATCATGGCAACGCCGGATCCTTAACCCACTGAGCAAGGGCAGGGACCGAACCCACAACCTCATGGTTCCTAGTCGGATTCGTTAACCACTGAGCCACGACGACAGGAGCTCCTAACTCTTCTGTACTTTAAAACTGAAAGTAAATGACCACTTGGAGTCTAGCTGAGAGGTGTGAGCTCAATCTGGTATTATAAGACAAAAGGGAGCGAATGGCAGAGACAGTATTAAGTAAGGGAGTATTAATTAAGGTATTCAAGTATGTGAAAAATACTGTGGCAGCTAAGCAAAACTTTCAAATGGAAGAACTCCCCTTTCTGAATCCCTACCTTAGATGGTAACTACCTGGTTTCTGAAGAAAAAAACAGCACAAACAGTACAGTAAAATATAAAGTTTAACCATTTGGGAATATCTCAAAACTCTACTGACAGCCTGGGGAAAACGAACTAAACACATGAAAATACAACCTATTCGTTAATTATCAGATTATTTAGCTTAAAATTCTGATTAAATTAGTAAGAACTTAAAGTATACCTCCAAAATGCTGAATTAGGTAATAAAATATTTTAAAAGATAATAACTTATTATCAATGAATTATCCACTCTGTTCTAGCAAAGCAATAGTTATGGTCCCCAAATAGCTCACACTTTAGGAGCATCCATCAGTCACTTAAGTATAATCCACTGGGAATGCTCTCTGCTGCCTGGCATGAGAGGTAGTGAATTACAAGAAACTGAGTGGATTTGATAAATTTAGTAAATATCAAACTGTAGTTATTATGATGAATCATTCTGTAAAGAAAAGAAATAAAAGCCTATCTACTGCCCCTTCCCACTTCTATCATCTGCACACTTCACAAATGAGTCAGTAAGATAAAATGACTAAGTCTAGGCCAGGTGAAAGAATGTATTAACATAATCCAACAAAAATGAAATAAAAAGACCAGAGTTTTGAGTGTTTTTTCACACTTGTAATGAGCTGAAAAAATGTTTTCAATTAAGTAAAACAACCATATTCCATGAAAAAAGCCCATATCACCCAGAATACTAAAGCCCTTACATACTAGAGAAATTTTAATATAAAACCACAGAAGCTAGTATACCATTCATTAGAAACCTCAAAATATTTTTTAAAAGTCCTCACAAAAAGCTCAAGCCAAAAACCTCAGAATCCAAACATCTTGGCATTACTCTGAATTGCAATTAACTACCCACACATTCTCATAATCAATGTTTTCAAAGATATACAGACAAATCAGTGCATCTACTTAAAAAGACTACTCTTTACATTAACTTTTATATTCCTCACAGCAAGGTGTCTGTACTTAAGATTAGCTCTCATGTTCCAGGAAATAAATACAAACTCATGATATGCCTCGTGATCACTGATGGCCTGTTTATGTAATTCTATTCCACTAAATCTAAATCCATAGAATGTGCTCTTGATTGAGTAAAGAATCTAATATTCCTTGATGAAATACTACCATCTCTTCAAAGGTTACAATTTTTAAAAGGTATGCAAAGAACTGAGTTATCACTCCCGTGAAAGACAAAAAAGTATAATTTTGTTCCAAAATTAACTTAGTCTCATGTATTTCTATTAAGTCTTTCAAGGATTCCAGAGAATCTTTTCATATCTCCATTTCTGGAAAGTGAAATCAGTATAGAAGTAATTTGGGAACTTGAAAATGGCATTCATTTTTTCAGCAGATGCCAAATATTTGACCGACATGGCTCCCACAATTACTTTGTTACCATCAGTCCAGTCAGTTAACAGGTTGTAGGAAAAGATTCGTTTTTGCAGACACTGCTAAGCTGTTTAAAGAGAAGAGAGAGAGATTAATTTAGTGATTATAAAATGCACAAAAATTTAAAATATTTCGAACACTTTTTGTTGGATTATATCATGTGTGACTACATTTTAACAAACGTGGACTTTTAGTTAGGTTTGGTCAAGGAAGTGCAGAAACATCAAGTCAATATGATAGAAATAGTAGGTCAATATGATGTGTTAGTTCAATTAATGTATGAATTCCTATCACCACCAGAAGACAAATATTAAAAGCTACCACTTTACTCTAGTTCTTTCTGTATCATTTTGCCACAGAGGCACAATTAGGACAAAAATTTAAAAATTAAAAAAGACTCCCCAAACACTAAATTGCTTTCATCCATTACATAGAGCCAAACCTGAAAATTTCTAAACCATCCACATTATATTCCAGAAATGGCCTTTATCCAACTACTAATCATTCAAAACACAATTTTCTAAAAATAGTAAGACAACAGTTTCATATTAATCATAATTTTTTAATTAACAAGTAGTGAATAGGACACTTTAAGATATTGTTTACTACATACTGAAATAAACAGATCCGTTGTAAATTCAGAAACCCAAACATTTACAGTAAAATGTGCTTACACATAAATATGACCAAATTCATTTAAAGCCCCTGATAGGTCCTAAGTACATGCAATACCATGTAAAAACAAGACCGTGACGCTGATGTAAAAAATGACAAAATCACTAAGTCACCAAAATTAGAAAAAAAAAAAACGAATGAAATGGAAACTAAGAAAAGACAGTTGAAACATAAGGAACCTAACAAAGCAGCTTTTAAAATATTCGATACTAATCTCCATTTTCAAAAGTTCTTAATCAAGTATTTCCAAAAACTGCCATTTATAAAATGACATTCTAAAAATCTAGACTTGGAATTTCAAAGCATCCCAATTCAGAAAGCTTTGCTACTGTTTCTCCCCAGCCCCAAACTTCAAATAATGCAGGAAAATCATTGACGTTAGGAAGAAAATACTCCAAGGGAATGGGATAATTTTTAGAAAAACGCACTTACTGCTTCCAGAACCTTTAAAGACCCACAGCATTAACAACAATCATTTTTCCTATTTTCATCCATTATTTTCCAATGTCATGTTAGAGATGAATAAATTCTTTGAGCCCATAACTGAAAGATCAACAAACCTGGTTTTATTATGACACCGTATTTTTGTCATTGGTACTGCACAAAATTATATACAAAGAAATATATACAAAATGTTCAAGTATTAATTAAATTTCAATTCAAGGCTTCTGTTTCAAAAAGCTACATTTAACATATTCCATAATGATAGCACAAATTAGTCATTTCAAATAATTTTTCCAACTACTTTTGGTTTGTATATATATATATATAATTCAGTAGGCACTAAAAACCCATGCAGCTGCATTGTGAGGGGCCTGCTCCTGCACTTACGTATAAGCAGGTTCGTCACTCCAGGTTGTGAGTTTGGCTACTATCCGTTCATGCTCAAGTGCAGTAGATGATTTTACAAAATATGCTGTAATGCACTGGAAACCAGAGACCAAGTTAGGTCTCAAATTGTATTATCTAGCAAGAAAACATTTACAGTTGTGCAAGAACAAGATTCCATTTTCATAACCAAGTAACAACAAAATAAAACATATTATGTGTAAGATAACTTACATCTTTGGACTGCTGGAAAATACTTTTTAATTATGAACATTTTAAAATAAAAGCAGAAGCCCTGATATTACCTCTTTTTCCTCATTTCTTATACTACCTTTTAAAATAAAGCAGGAAATGTGGCCAGCAGCTGGTCCCGTCTCTTCTGCCCCAACAGCTGTATCCACTTTAGCACAAAGAAAAACAAGGATGCTAAATACGTATATACTTTATCAAACAGTGATGTTTCACAAAGAATTTCTTAATGCCTCTTACACTGAAGGACACAGTGACTCAATCCATACAACTGGACAATAGAGTACTTCAAGGGAAGACTATGTCCCAACTTTGGGAAAAGTGTCAATTGTGTCATTAGGTAGCCAGAACCACTCAATTTCAAAACTTATTTTTAAATAGGTCACAGACTTAAAATATGGAAAATAAGATTCTTTGTGAAACCTCACTTTACACGTTTTCATTCACATTTCATAACCGTCAATGTCTAATCATACATAAATTTAACCTAAAATTTTAGTACAACAAAAATAAAGGTGTTCAACAATTTATTCATACTCAGTGATAGGATAATCACTGTGCTGGTCCTCAAAGAGACATTCCATTGACCATGCTTATTCCCCCTTCAATTAACCAACACAGGAGTCTGATGTGCACATTAATTTCCAATTTCTCTAATGGTGATATAAAAATCTATAATCTGAATAGACTGTATGTCTAGACCTAAGAAAACTAAAAGGCATTCTTGATTATTCAAGAGATTTCTGTTATCTCCGGCAAAATAACTATCACATTTGTGCATGCCCCAAGTACTTATTGTCAACCTCTGAAAAGTTGCTCTAAAATTGGAATTCCAATTTGCACCTTGTACAACTCGGAACTTCCATTCAACTTCACCTGTGTCACTGTCTCCAAACTGTATCTCTATTAGCAGCTTTCAGTGTACAGTTGGAACCGATGTCATCCAAGGCCATGTCCACACTGGGGACAGAAGAGCTAGGTACACGCAAGTCTGAACAAGGGGACACATTAACAGCTATTTCAACCAGAAGAAGCATCTTGAATACATTACTGACCAGCACAAGTCTGTTTCCAGGGTGGACAGGGCCCAAATTAGATTCCCCTCCCACCTTCCAAAAAAGAAAAAAAAAAAAATCACACACACACACACGAATTGAGATGTTGCCCATTAAAGTAGACTAAGCAGCAGAGCATGAGCGTTACGTGAAGAGATGGATCCTTACCAGGTTGTGAGGCGGGAACGACTGTTCTGTAACCCCTACAACGGAGCCTGGCAGGAAGGAAATCACCTAAAAAAGAAACTGTCAGAGAGATTTAATAGTCACATGTTATCATTAGGAGTTGGTTACAGTGTCACATTCATGCTTTTAGCTAAACACTTAAAGATTCAATATTACTTTTTTTTTTCCTCCTCTGAAATGTGTCCAGTGAAGATGTCCCACTAAGGTGTTTTACATGGTGTAAGGGAGTTGAAAGGGGTAAACGCGGATAAAGAGCAGATTACTTGACCCTACATTTTAAGAGAAGACGACGCCTTCCGGGCGCACGCTGAGCAGAACTCCACCGACACCTTATCCTTGTCCACATGAAGACACACTCCTCCGGCTGAGTCGTCCTCTTCCAGCAGGTCCTGCTGCTGCTTTCCCACCGGCAGCGCGTAGTCATGGTCCCCGGCGGGCGAGTCTCTGAAGAGCGAGGTGGTCAGCCGCAGTCCCACGCCGCTCAGCCGGCTCAGCAAGCGAGCCAGTCCGGTCTCGTTGGCTAAGACGGCCCGTAGGTAGCGACTCTCCTCCTGCAGTGCTTGGACGCGCTTGCCCAGCTCCCGATTCTCGGCCCGCAGCTCCTGGTTCTCGGCTGCCAGACCCCGGACTCGGCTCTCCAGCCCCATCACGTACTCCTTCTTCTTCAGCCGATTCAGACGAGCGGCCGCCGCCGCCGCCTTCCGGGGACTCTTTGTCGCCGCCTGGTTGCTGTCGTTGCCGCCGCTGCTGCCGCCGCCGCCTCCGGGGGACTTTCTCCGCCTCTTTTCGCCGCCGCCAGTGTCACTGCCGCTGCTGCAGCCGCCGATGCCGTTTAGCAGCCTCTGCAGCAGGTCAGAAAAGCGCTGCATCTCAGCGGCCGCGGCTTCGTCGTCGTCGTCCCCTCGCCACAGGCCACCGCTCTCCGAGCCTCCGCCGGACGAGGAGAGAGGCCCGGGCGAGCTGAGCCCGGGCTCCAGGTGCCAGTCTGGTTGCCGGGGGTCCAGCAGATCCGCCAGTTCCAGCCCGGACAGAAAGTCCATGTCCTCCGTTTCGTCCCCGGGGACGCTGGCGACCGCCTCCTCCTCCATCTCCTCGGGCGAGGGCGCGCGCACGGCCACGCCGCCGCGGCCCCCCCCTCCCGGCCTCCGACTCGCCCTCGTTTCCGCGAGGCTGTTTGCGGCCGGGAGATCCGGCCGCCGCCGTCCCTTCGTCCTCCGCCGCCGCCCGGCTCAGGTCCGGGGGCAGCGAGAAGGTCGCGGCCGGCGCCGGGCTCTCGCTGCGGGTTGGGGAGTCGCTGCCCGAGGCCGCCAGCAGTTTGGTCAGGCTATGCCTCATGGGGCCCGGCAGCGGGCCCACGTAGGCCCCGGCCCCTCAGACCGGGCCTCGCGGGTCCCAAGGACCCAAAGCGGGTAGCCGGGGTGCAGGCCAGAACGAAGTGAAGGGGAAGGTCGGAGTCACCTCCCGCCCCCACTTGGCTGGTCGACCCCCCCGCGCTGCGGCGGGGGGGAGGGACGGGAGATCGGAGCGGCGAGGCCCAACGATGACTCGACCGCGCCACCCAGACAACGGCCTGGCCGGAAGTCGGTCAATCTTGGCCCGGCCCCTCCCACCACATTTCCCGCTCCACCAGGCCCTGGTATCGCGAGAGTTCTGTGAGGTCGAGAGTAGGAGTAACTCCACATTTCCAGTGATGTCATAGTAACAGAGGCAAAAATAACAACAAACCTAGGATTAATCGAAGGAGTGGCCACTCCTCTGGGCCCTCAAGTCTCAATCCCTGTATTCTAGCTTCCATCTGCAGTAAAACCACTGTCATACGAATTGATCTTTTAGATACACCAAATTTATGAATAAAATTATCCTGATGATCAGATTTTTCTCCTTTCGTTATAACACATGATTTTTTTCAAACACTTATAGAATACTGGAAGAAAAGAGAGGTAAATAAGTCTTTCATATATAATTTAATTTTTCCAAGTTTTTATTTTAAAAATTTCCAAATATACAATATGTGAATATGAATGTGAAAGAATATTGCAGTATATACTCTAATTGAACACCCAATACTCAGACTTAACAGTTCAACAATTGTCCTTTTGTCAAATGTGCTTTATCTGTATGTAAAGATTGGTAAAAACAATTTTTCTTTTTTGCAGAATCATCCCAAAGTTGCAGATAAGCATACTCCCAGAATTTCATACTTTCTCAGAATTTTTCATCTATATTTGAACATTAATTCTTCCAGATAACTTTATAACATTTTCCAAGTTCAAAAATAAGCTGGAATTTTCATGGAAGTTGCATTAAATTTATTAATTTATTTTTCCCAGTTACTTTATGCATTTTTTTGCTACTAGACTAGATTATTTCTTCTTTTATATTTTCTAAATGGTTATCATTGCTACATAGGAAAGCTGTTGATTTTTTTGTTAAATTCTTAACTGATTCACCCACTGAACTTCCTTGATAGTTTTTATTTTTAGCTTATTCATTCAAATTTCCCTGGTAGACAATCATATCACCTTATTGTACATAATGACAATTTTGCCATCTTCTTTGCAACACTTCATTATATTGACTAATAATGAAATAGCACTTCCAATTGATGTTAAATAATGCTTTTAATAACTAACTTCCGTGTCTTATTCCTAACTTGAACAGAAACACCTGTAGTGTCTAGCTGTTGATTTGAGATGGATATTCTTACCAGGTTATACTCAGTTGTAGGAAATAGAAACCAATTCAAGTATTTTAAGCAGAAAAAGATGTAATGGAGAGAAGGTGCTTACAAAGTAATTGGAAGAACTAGAGGAGGGGCATTAGGCTGGGTGATCAAGAATGCCTCTCAGTATAGGGTGGCCAAACAGGCCTGACAGGGAGCAGCTATTTCTGCCCCAGTTGGGAACGTTGTCAATAGAAAGCTGGAATGTTGGCCTCAAGAATGCTGCTGCTGCCAGTACTATTGACCCCATGTATTAATTATCTATTTCTGCCTGACGAGCTACTCAAGACCTTGAAACAACAATAAATATTTGCTTACCTAGTTAGGGCTTAAAATAACAATAAACATTATCTCTCACAGTTTCTGTTGGTCAGAAATTTGTATGTACCTTGACTATGCAGTCTAGCTCTGGAATTCTCATGGTCTTCAGGAAGAATTTGGCTGGAACTGGAGTCATCTGAAGGCTTAGCTGGGACTAGAGGATCCACTTCCAAGGTGGCTGACAAGTTGGTCCTGGGGGAAGCTCAGTTCTTTCTCTAGGCTGTGCGAGTGTCTACACTGGCTTCCCCCAGACTGAATCACCCAAGAGACCAAGGAAGCAACAGCAATGTCTTTTATGATCTACCATTGGAAATCACTTACGATCACTTCTGTAGAATTCCCTTGATCACACCAATCAGACTTTACTCACTGTGGAAGGATATGAACACTAGGAAAAAGAATCATTAAGTGTTATCTTGGTGGCTGGCTACCATATCTCAAAAAAATAGTGAATGGACAGCTACTTGAAAAAGAATGAAATTAGAACATTCTCTAACACCATAGTCAAAAATAAACGAAATGGATTAAAGACCTTTATGTAAGATCAGAAACCATAACATTCCCAGCGGAGAACATAGGGGGAACACTCAATGACATAGATTGTAGCAATATTTTTTTGGATCTGTCTCCTAGGGCAACAGAAATAAAAGCATAACAAACAAACAAAAGCAAATGGGACATAATTAAACTTAAAAGCTTTTGCACAGCAAAGGAAACCATTGACAAAACAAAAAGAAAACTATTTGAAAATGATATGACAAGAAAGGGGCTAATATCCAAAATATTTGCAAATGATATGACAAATAAGGGGCTAATCCAAAATATTTAAACACCTCATACAACTCAATATCAAAAACAAACAACACAGTTAAAAAATGGGCAAAAGATGTGAATAGGCATGTCCCCAAGAAGACATACAGATGGCCAAGAGGCACATAAGAAGACGCTCAGTACCACTAATCATTAAAGAAATGCAAATAAAAAACCACGATATATTACCTCACACGATCAGAATGATGATCATTAAGAATTCCACAAATAACAAATGTTGCAGAGGATGTGGAGAAAAGGAAACCCTTGTACATTGTGAGTGGGAATGTAAATTGGTGCAGCCACTATGGAAAACAGTGTAGAGGTTCCTCAAAAAACTGAAAACAGGGAGTTCCCGTGGTGGTGCGGTGGTTAAGGAATCCAACTAGGAAACATGAGGTTGTGGGTTTGATCCCTGGCCTTGCTCAGTGGGTTAAGGATCCGGTGATGCCGTGAGCTGTGGTTGTAGGTCACAGACACTGCTCGGATCTGGCATTGCTGTGGCTCTGGTGTAGGTTGGCAGCTGTAGCTCCGATTGGACCCCTAGCCTGGGTACCTCCATATGCTGCGGAGAGCGGCCCTACAAAAGGCAAAAAGACAAAAAATAAATAAAAAACAACAAAAACAAAACAAACCTGAAAACAGAATTACCATATGATCTGGGTGTGTCCCCCCAAAATCTCACTAATTGGAAAGGATGTATACTCCCCAATGTTCATAGCAGTGCTATTTATAATAGCCAAGATATGGAAGCAACACAAATGTCCATTAACAGATGAATGGATAAAAAAGATGTGGTATATACGTATAATGAAATAATAGCCATTAAAAATAATGAAATTCTGCCATTTGCAACAGTGGGGATGGACCTAGAGAATATTATGCTTAGTGAAATAAGTCAGATGGAGAAAAATAAATACTATGTGTTATCACTTATATGTAGCATTTAAAAAATAAAACAAACGTGTATATAATAAAACAGAAACAGACTTACAGATATAGAAAACAAACTAGTGGTTACCAGTGGGGAGAGGGCAGTGGGAAGGAGGACCGTGAGAGAGATGGGATTAAGAGATACAAACTGCTATGTATAAAATAGATAAGCAGCAAGGATATACTGTATAGCACAGGGAAATATAGCTATGATTTTGTAACAACTTTAAATGGAGTAAAATCTATAAAAATATTGAATCACTATGCTGTACACCTGAAACTAATGATATCGTAAATCACCTATACTTCAATAACAAATAAATAAATAAAACTAGTAAATGAATACTAGGATGTTGTTGCAGAAAAACCCAATGTCCCCAAGACTGTGCTTGGCAGCAAGAAGAGCCAAAGCAGGGAGAAAGGATGGCTGTCTAATTTGCAGCTTCCAAATATAATCTGGCAAATATGGTTTGATCTGGGGTTTCTTTTGTTTTAGCTTTTCCATTTCTGCAATACTGAAAAGCACATTAAAAACACATTAGGGGAGTTCCCGTCGTGGTGCAGTGGTTAACGAATCCGACTAGGAACCATGAGGTTGCGGGTTCTGTCCCTGGCCTTGCTCAGTGGGTTAACGATCCAGCGTTGCTGTGAGCTGTGCTGTAGGTTGCAGACGTGGCTCGGATCCCACGTTGCTGTGGCTCTGGCGTAGGCCAGTGGCTACGGCTCCGATTGGACCCCTAGCCTGGGAATCTCCACATGCCACGGGAACGGCCTGAGAAATAGCAAAAAGACAAAAAAAAAAACCACATTAGGGAGTGCCTGTTGTGGCTCAGTAGGTTAAGAACCCAACAGAGTATACATGAAGATGTGGGTTCAATCCCTGGCCTCATTCAGTGGGTTAAGAATCTGGCATTGCCACGAGCTGCAGCGTAGGATGCAGAAGCAGCTCCATTTCAACCTCTGGCTCAGGAACTTCCATATGCCATAGACACAGCCATGAATAGAAAAAAGAAAAAGAAAAGAAAAGAATACATTAAAAGAGGGATTGAAATAGATGATGAGTACCAGTCTATCAAATGCTTTACAAAGACCATGACATAATTGTACTCCATCACCAATACGTACATTTATTAGATTTTCCATAGCAGAGAGTTGGAGTAGAGATGGTGGGGAATGCAGCTAAGTCAGGGTTGGGGTTTTGCTAAATGAATACAGCAGAACAATAAGAGCGCTACAGAGGCCGGAGTGCTCACTTTAACATAGTTTACTTGTGCATTCATGAAGTATAATCTGTAAAGAGTAGGAAATAAGATCATGAAAGGATTTTACAATAGGATGAAAATTGAAGACTCAAAGACTGACAGTATCTAGGGTATTGTAGGATTATGTTTACAAGACTACATAATTGCATGGATTATATGCAATTCTCTGTGTACTAGCTATATTTCCATTTCTTTCGTCTCAAAAAAAGCATTTCTACACTTGATCTTAGCCAAAAGGCCGAGAAGCGATAAAAAAAAAAAAAGCATTTCTGAATGCAAATGAATGAGTTATAGTATTATGGGCTGGAATCAGATTTATTTTATTTTAAAATGACCAACATTGGTAAACAACTAAAATAGTAAGAAATCACTGGTATGCCACCCAACTAATCAAGTCCCACAATTGCTGACCCTGAAGCTGACACTTGCTGCTTTGGTGGGGAAAGGCACCACAGGTGTAGAAGCTTGGGCATTAGAGATTTGGAAGCATAGGAGCAAAGCTTTTCATGTTCTGATGGAAAGGACTCCACTTCTCAGGTGGGAAAGTGTCTTCTCTCTCACCCACAGGCACCCCTGAGCCAGAACTTGGTTAAGCTCATTGCCAGTTTCTAACCACTTCTCTTCCTCCCTCCTTCACAAACATCAGATCTCTATTAACTTTTTAAATATTGAAAATCTGCAGTCATATACAGAGCTACAGAAAATATGCTGAATCCCTATATACTCCTCCTCCAAATTTAAGAATTATCAAAATTTGCCACACTGCTTCATCCACTTGCCCTTTTTTTTTTTTGAAGTATTTCAAAGTAAAAATCATTGACATCATGTCATTTGATCCCTACACATGTCAGCATACATTTTTAAGTGTAAGTTCATCTTTTTCTGTAACCACAATGTCCTGATAGCACCTAGTCAGTTGTTATGCATTTCTTGGTATCACTTAACCCAAGTCAATATTCAATTGTCGCAAAAATTTCTAACTACAGATGGCTTGATGGAATGAGGATCCAAACAATGCAATACATGCTTTATATCTCTCAAACCTCTTTTACTCTAGGACAGCATCCCTCTACCCCTTGTCACCAGTGCCATTTGATTTTTTGAAGAAGCCAGATCAGTAGTCCTGTTGAGTATCACTTATTCTATATTTGTCTGTTTGCTTTCTCTGAATGCTGCTTTACTTCCCCCTGCCCCCAGCTCCATCATTCCTATAAGCAGAAGTTAATTCTCAGGGCTTAGTTAGCTTAAGGTTCAACATTTTTGGCCAGAATACTTCCCAGGAGGCACTGCTCCATATGGTGCATCACATCAGGTAGCATGTAGTGTCTATCTTTGCTGGTTTTAGTGAAGCTAAGATTGATTGATGTTTTCAAATGGGGACAGCGAAATTCTCCATTAACTTTTTTTGTTTGTTTGTTTGTTTTCTATTTCTTTGGGCCGCTCCCGCGGCATATGGAGGTTCCCAGGCTAGGGGTCGAATCCGAGCTGTAGCCACCAGCCTACGCCAGACCCACAGCAACAAGGGATCCGAGCCGCGTCTGCGATCTACACCAAAGCTCACGGCAACGCCGGACCCTTAACCCACTGAGCAAGGGCAGGGACCGAACCCACAACCTCATGGTTCCTAGTCGGATTCGTTAACCACTGCGCCACAACGGGAACTCCTTCCATTAACTTTTCTCCTAATGGTTTCATCTAATGATGATCGGTGCCTGAATAATTATTTCACTGGGCTTTTATTATTTAGGGTTCTTCAGTAAAAAGCACATTTATCTCACCATGTAGGGGCCATTTTGTTACCCTGAAATAAAGGGACTAGAAAAATGTAGGATAAATGCTCCCTTACTGAAAGTTCTAGCTCTCTGATTTCCTCTTCACCCAGTAAGGTCTTATAAATAAGGTCACCCAGGAAGTGACATGATTTTAATCTATGCAGTCTGATGCCAACACACCCCTTCACTCCCTGCACTAACACCTTGGCTAGTCTGCCGATCATAGATCTAGATTTCGAAGGGCCTAGTGAAAGGATTTGAGTGGAGATGGGGCATGGGGAGGATTGAGCCAGATTATGCAGGCTCAGATTTCTGACCCAGAACCCGGGAGGTAAATATGGATGTGTAATTGGATTAATCAAGCCAGAGAGTCTCTTGTTAGAGTCTACCGTGACTGCTTATTCTGCAGCCCTGGATGGTGTGACTATTGTGACAGCAGTTTTCACACCAAGAGCAGGAAGAGCTGTACCGGCTTCCAAGCTACTCTACTTTCATGTTTTCCTCATCTCTTCTCTGGGACAATTCTCACACATTCTGCAGGCTTTAACTTAAATGCCACTTCGAGGACAAGCTTTCCCTAACCTTTCCCTAAACTCTGCTATGCACTCCCATGTCATCCTAACCTTCAGCATTTTCTCCCCACCCACCAGGATGCTGATTCAGTGAGGATAAAGTTTCTAGGACTGAACACAGTGCCTAGCTGATAACAGGCTCTCAATAAACATTTGTTACACTAATGAGATATATTAAATGACAATTATTAATTAAAATTGAATGATCAGAAAAGCTTGGCCTGAAGAACAAACAAAAAAGGAGTTCCTGTTGTGGCACAGTAGAAACAAATCTGCCTAGTATCCATGAGGATGTGGGTTTGGTCCTTGGCCTTGCTGAGTGGGTTAAGGATCCGGCACTGCTGTGAGCTGTGGTGTAGGTCACAGATGAGGCTCGGATCCTGCATTGCTGTGGCTGTGGTGGTAGGCCGGCAGTTGCAGCTCCGATTCAACTCCTAGCTGGGGAACTTCCATATGCTGCAGATGTGGCCCTAAAAAGAAGAGGGGGGAAAAAAATGAATGGCAGAATGGCTTGGCCTGCCCTACCTTTATTTTTTTTTTAATTTAATTTTATTTTTTGGTCTGTGAGGGCAAAACAACAAAAAACCAATACTCAAAGCCTGAAAATTTGAATATATGAGAAAATAGGCCTTCCTAAAACTTAAAATTTAAGTCTCCCATGGACATGTGAATATCCATGAGAAAAGTTAATACCTTTAAATCTTTAAATTTAGGAGAGAAATAGTAATGATTAGGAGGCATTCCTAAGGGCAGAAAAAGATACTGTCATCAGCTGTACATTGTTGAACATTCATGAAAGCGGCAGCTTCCAGCTGAACTGAACGGCCTGACCCAGTTCTGTCAAACCATATTTGGCTCTGTGTAAAATATGTCTTGTCTACTCAGTTCTTGGGGCAAGAAAAATCTGTAGGCTTTTTGAGTCATCTACACAGAAATAGAGCTGACTAGGAAGCAGTTATGTGGAAGATTCTTTTTTGTTTTTAATTTTATTAAATTTTCAAAGAGGTGATGTATTCACATGATTCAAGGGGCAAATGATACACAATGGAAACATCACGAAGTTTCCTTCCCAATCCTCACCCTATCCATCCCTGTCTCCACTCCTCCATAGCACTAAGAAACACTTTTCTTAGTAATTGTCTTTTCCAATATTTATTTATAGCTGGGAGTACATAAATAAGTAAGAATTTACATTCTTAGACCCCTCTCATTCTCTACCCCTTACACAAAGGTAACATATAACATATTCTTTCTTTTTTTTTTTTGTCTTTTTAGGGCCTCACCTGCGGCATATGGAGGCTCCAGGCAAGGGGGCGAATCGGAACTGTTGCTGCCAGCCTACACCACAGCCATAGCAACACCAGATCTGAGCCTCGTCTGCGAGCTACACCACAGCTCACGGCAATGCTGGATCCTTAACCCCCTGAGCGAGGCCAGGGATCGAACCCGCAACCTCATGGTTCCTAGTCGGATTTGTTTCCGCTGCGCCACAACGGGAACTCCCACATATAACATATTCTGCACGCCGTTTGTTTTTTCTCCCTGCATATGTCCTGGAGATACTTCTGTATCAATACACAGAGAGCTTCCCTCCCTCCTTCCCTTCCCTCCCTTGTATTTGCAATGTATCCCACAGTTTATTCAAAATTTAATAGGTTCCTTACTGATGGTATATAGAGTGTTTCCAATCTATTGCTATTAGAAACAATTATGTAATGAGTCATCTTAAACATGAAAGAGAAAATTGAAACTAGTGCATGTAAGAGTAGATTCGAGCATCAAATAGGGACGGTCTGGCAAAGAGCTAAGACAAGTCCTTTTGTTGAACTGAGGAATGAGGAGGGTGTGGAAGGGGTACCATAGTTAGTTGAATATGTAGTGAATGATCAGGGAGGTCTGTTCCAAGGGAAAACTTCTTTCTTGAAGTAGTTTTTTCCAAATGGGATAAATATCAGGTTTGAAAAGAACAATGCCAAGTAGGGAGACTCAGTTGTAGAGCTCTAGGGTCTTTAATAAGATGTTGTTAGTGTTTGGAAGCTAGCATCCAGTTTGTCCTTAGGGAGATGGACAAATGATTAGAAAAGCCCATTTCTGGCCACTTCCCAAAATCTCAGCAACTTTTTTTAAGAGACGGAGAATTTACAGAGAGACTCCCACCTGATAAGACCACTGCTGGTGGTCCACCCAACATCCATCTCCATTCTCAAGGGCAAAGCCCTACCTTTGTTAGGTCGCTGCATCTAGTATATGCCATAGAAAGTCGCCTCATTCCCAACCAAGGGCACATCCTGATTGAAGTCAGTCATGGTTGCAACACTGTCCATGAATATGTTTGATTGAGGTATTTGCATATGACCTGATTTTGGCCAATGACAGCAGAGTCAATGGTCAGCTTTTGAGAGAGCAGTTAAGGTCATGGTCCTCGTTCCTTTATTCATGGGCCAAGAGGTGGTATCTCAAATGCCCAGTTTTCTTGGTCTTACCATAGTGGGGAGCACAGCACCATTCCTGCCTTGACCCAGGCACAGCCACTCCTCGAGTATCTGAGTCAAGGAGGGTTGGAGAGAACAGCAAGCAGGTGTTCCTTCAAACAATGTTTAACTTCAATATAGAGGAGTTGGGGAGAAATTGATCTTCTTTAATACTTTACCAGAAACAAATTAATTTTCACTAAGTGAAACAGTATTGTGAAAATGTCAACCAGTCACTTTTCATTTTTCCTGTAGTTTTTCATTTCCTAGTTCTCTTTCATGGCTTTGTGTGTTTGTTTTTTGAACCAGACAAGTTCCTTACGGGAACACTGAAGGGCTTACAATGTAGGTAACACAATAGATCACACTTATCAGCTACACAGCACTACTTACACATTATCTGGTTTTAGAATCTCTGTTCTATTGATTTTCATTTTAGGGTTACTGCTCATGGATGATGTCACAGATAAATCCACCAGGAATATCGGTCTGCTTTGTTATGTTTTTTACATTTCCCCCCAAAGGCAGTAATTTGGAGATCGTGGATTTATACATTGACTAAACATCACTGTATAGCATCCTGCCCACAAGGATGCAGGTTTGATCCCTGGCTTCACTCAGCGGGTTATGGATCCAGAGTTGCCACAGCTGCAGTTTAGGTCACGGATGAGGCTCAAATCCCATATTGCTGTGGCTGTGGTATAGGCCCGCAGCTGCAGCTCTGATTCGACCCCTAACCTTGGAACGTCCATATGCTGCAGGTGCAGCTGTAAATAAAATAATAAAATAAAATAAATAAAAACATGGAGCCCCTTGCCATACAATTATTAAGAAATCTCAAGGCAGCGGCAGTAGGACCAAGTGTGGGGTCCCTGTGCAGGTGGCAAACCCATGAAGCCAGACCTGCCCAAGGGGCTTGGTTTCAATTCTCTCCTTCCACCCCAAAGCTCCTTGGCTTTGGGCAAGTCACCCTCTCTGAGTCTCACTATTTTCACCTATAGGATAGTTAATTGAACCTCTCTTGAAGAGTTGGCATGAAAGTGACACGAAAAGCACTGGACACATGATAGGTGCACATTGCTCTTACTTTCCTAATCTGTTGTGGGATCTTTTCCTCAGCTAACCTCTAGGCATCCATCTGTGACCGTCTATTCTCATTACCACTTTCTAATATCTTTCAAAGGAGTATTAGAGTGAACACTATGAAATGACCCGTTTCTAATCATTGTGAACTATAAAGTGCCAACTCTGTATGGCTCAAACTAGCACAAACCCTCAGAATGCCTTTGAACATTGCCATCCTCAGACCTAGGCAACTGAGACCCTTTTTTGTGCCTACGCTTTAGGGGCCGTGCATCCCTGTCCCCCATCTTACCCAACCCCATGCTCTTCCAGAGGTACCCTTCTCCACCTAGCAGAGTTCCAGAGGGCAACTTCTACCAGCCCACACTCTGTACACAGACCCCAGAATTCCCTGCCCAGATGACTGCTTCCAGGACGCCCTTGACCTCTGCACAGGAGTCACTTCCTCCTCCTCTCTTGCACAAAAATTAAGAGGGACGACCCTTCCAGTCGTTTGGGTCTAGTGGTGGGAGTTTTCTCAGGCCAGTGCTAGTAGAAGTTGGGGAGATGATATTGCGCCTGCACACCAGGCTCTTCGCCATACAGCCCAATCTGCGTGGGAAGGGCGGGGGGGGGGGGGGGGGGGGCGTATCTGTGGTTCCTTTTTTCCGGCTTGCTGACTCTTCTCGCCTCTCCCTGCAAAATATGGGGCCCACTGGCTTTCGAGGGTCCTTTTATTCTGCCCACAGTTTTACTGTAGACATGCTTCTCAGCACCGCTTCCCATCGACTTAGTTTTGCCAAATGTGCTGGACATTTTAGAAAACCTCTGTGACTTTCTACATGATGCTATCGCAATCCTTTCTCCCTTTTCTCCACCTGATGAAATTCTAGTTATTTAAGAACCAGCTTATATATCAAGTGCCGTGTTAGTCATTCCTGGCAATCCTCTCTACCATCCCGACCCTGACCCCCCGCCGTTTAGCAGGTGTGTGTGTGTATTTCAGCCACAGTGATTCATAACACCCCTGGTTGAAAACACATTACACTGTATGTGATTGCTTTTTGGCCCCTCGTCTAGACTATGTGGGTGCTGTTCCAGGGCAGAAAACATCCTTCTTTAGGCTTATTCTCAGCACCCACCCCTAGAGCTTGGTACTCAGTAGACAGTCAATAAATCTTTCATTTATTGTCATCAAAATCTCAGCTCCCTAGTGAGCAAGTGGCCTTGAACAAATTACTGAATCTCAGTTTCCTCTTCTTTTAAATAAAAATGAACACAATTACTTTCTTCAGGGGTCCTAAAAATTAAACAAAACATCCAAAGTGCTGGTGTTGGGGGGCAGGGAAACAAAGTGCGTCAGCACAATGATAAATAGTAGGAACTCAATGGTCTATGATTAAATTAGCTCCTATATTCTGATTCTTGGTAACATGTAAGAGGAAGTAAGTAGTCCTTTCAAGCCAGCAACGTGGATCTTTGACATCCGTATTTAATACCACCATTTTAATAGAACCATGAGAAAACAGGTTCTAAAAATTGTCTTAGATAATGCTTAAAATTGTGTATTAAAAAAGTACCAAGTAATATTTTTTAATAAATCCAAATCATTAGGTAACTCTGGGCACTCTTGGCACCAAGTGGGTGAAAAAAATATGTTGCAATATATTTTGAGAAGTATTCATCATATGCTTCTATATCAACTAAATACAGAGAAATAAGGAAGCATAAAGTGTATTTTTATAACTACCTCTTTAAGAACTTTGTATAAAACAAGTTTTTATAACGACTATTTAAGTATTTCTCAACAATGCTGTAAGTATACAGATACACATTTCACTTAGATGTTTTTCTTTAAAAAAGAAACAATTGCAAGAAAATATGCTCATAGAAAAAAAGCAATCGCTATGTGTTGCTATCTATATCATATGCAGTCTGCTATGACTTGTTATTCCATATTGGAGACCTCTATTAGCATATGTGCAATGTTAAATGAAACTACTGATAATTTGCTTTTTTGCACCTCAAATTCTAATTTTTATTAAGAAAAAAAAAAACAAGAAAATGGCATGTGACCTAAGCATTCTGGAAAAATTAAAATGGGTTGATTTTACTTATTTGAATCTTATTGCTCATGTAGAATGATTATAATAAAGTTTGCCTAGTTTAGAACTAAATGAACTCAATCTTTGTTTTCCAAGCCAGTATAAATCAAATAAAATCAAAAGGATATTGCCATAAAGCAGGTAAAGTGAGCAACTGTTTGGCCAGTTACAAAATCAGTCGCTTTTCTGCAAGTTATCCATGCTACTATGGGAGACTCCAAGCTTACCTATTTACAAGGGCTTATTAAGCCATTTTTTTCCTCACATTAGCACATCCCAACTAGGCACTTTTAAGATTCACTTACATCCATAAGCACTGCTAATTTAAAAACTTAGGATATCTGAGGTTGAGAATGAAAAATGTATGGGGGAGGTGGAGATATTGACAGCAAACTTAGGAAGATTTTAAAGAGACAGAAAGAAATTTGGTAAATATCATGTATTCTAGGTGGTGGCACTAAAATTAGTGTTATCCTTACAATAGCAACATCATCACAGTAAAGTAGCTTTTCTTTGAGGGGTCTTTTGTACTTGAAAGTATAATAAATGGAATACCATCTTTACTCTTGCCATTATGCTAAGGCACAAATACTTGAATTCTAAGTGAGAGGCCAGAGGAAGCAGAAGCTTTCTTATGGAAAGAGATGGCGAAGTTTGGCATTGAGCTCTCTCTCTTTGCTTAAGAGATCCAGGCTGTGCCTTTTGAAGGCTTCAGACTGCAGCCTGAGTTCATCATAGGCCTTCTGGATCCCATCCACCCTGCGCTGAAGCTCCTGAACTCTCAAGTTACTGTCCACGGCCACTGCCTCTTGTTCAAACCGCTCCACTGCGTGCCTCCTGGCCACATCTGCTGTCTCCAGCTTATCCTCAAGCTGGCGTATCTCTGCTTGCTTGTTCTGGAGCACCTTGCCCCTCTCCATGGACAACTGCAATAGCTCCTCTTTCTCACGACTGACGGTCTGCAGCCTGGCCTGCAGCTCCTGGTTCAGTAGGCTGTGTGTCTGCTCGGCCTTGGCCATCTGCTCCGTGGCCTGCTGGTGCTGCTGCTTGAGGCTCTGCAGCTGGCTGCGCAGCTGCTCGGTCTCCCTGGCGTGGGCGCAGGCCTGCTGGCTCTGCAGCTTCAGCAGCTCCTTCTCTCGGGCCTGTGCCTGGCAAGCATCCTGAGCACTCCGCTGTTTCAGAGTCTCCAGCTCCTTGGCCAGGGCCTCGCTCTGGGCGGTGAGCTGAGCTACTTTGACCTCCTGGTCCTTCAGAGCCTGGCTGAAGAGGTGGTCATTCTCCAGCCTCAGCTTCTCGTTCTCCTCTCTCAGCTTGACGTTCTGATTCTTGTGTTCATCCTTGAAGCGGATCATCAGCTCGTGGTTGGCTGCCAGGGTCATAAAGCGTTCCTCCAGCTTCTCGGCATGCTCACTCTTGGCTTTCAGCTTCTCGGCCTCCAGCATCCTCTTCTCCTCCAGTTCTGCGTTGAGCAGCTCCAGGACCTGGCAGCGCTCCAGGGCTTCGTCTGACCTCCGCTTCAGGATGCAGATGAGCTGGGATTGCTCCTGGATGCGGGAGCAAAGCATCGCCTTCTCACCCTTCTCCTCCTCGGACAGTCCCCGGAGGTTTGCCAAGGCTTCCCTCAGACCATCCAGTTCCTTAAACTCCAGTCCCTCCTCTTCCTGGTTTTCGAGCTTTTTGTTTTGCTTTTCTAATAGTTTTTCAGCAGATGGGGCGTCCATCCCGAGAGCTGTCTCTTCCTGGGGCATCTGCAGGTACTATCCTGCACTATCGGGCTGATTACTCACGGTTCCCCTCTCCAGATTTCAAAAGCCACAGCGTTGCTAGGGGCTCCTGGCACTCTTTAGCATTTCACCCAGTAAGGAGCCCTGTGATTGGTGGACAGGTCTGCAGAATGCTGTGAAGTAACAACAGGGGAGCCCAGAACCAATGTGGTCAGGCTATGCTCGCCTTTCTGACCAATCAGAGCTCTCAGCTCACAACCCAGGGTCTGGCCTGTGTTATGTAGAGATGCCAACCCCACTGGACTTCCAGCCGGCGTAGGGGGAAGAAACCTGACGCCACCTGATTTCTTGCGAGAGTAAACAAATCCAGCAGCCATGACATATCCCTCTACCCGCTCTCCGCTTCAGTGGTCATGAGAGTAGAGTCCGGTCTGTGGAAATGGCTGGCTCCTTAAAAAATATGCAATCTATAAATACAAAGCAGCAGTATTGCTCCTGAGAGCGAAAATTCGAAATGGCTGAGGGTGTACCTGTAGTGTTTAAGACAGCTCAGTGAAAGAGCAAAGCCCAGTGGTAGCTCTTTTGTTTCCCCTTGCATTGGCCCCCAGCCAAGAATACATTTTATTAGATATTCGGCATGTCCTGTTTTGCTCATTAACACAATAGGATCACAAAGGGAAGCTTAACGGATAATGTAGGTGTGATGAACATTACAACCAACAACAACAACAAAGATTCAAGTGAGGCTTACTTTACTTACACCAAAGGCAATTACAGATGGATTATATAGTTAAATGTAAAGAGTAAAATAAAAACAAAATATTAAAAATGGAAACTAGAGGAAAATAAAGGGAAGCATTAAAGCTTCGTGTGAGAAGTCTTTCTTAGCTTAAATATTATGTAAGAGATGAAAAAGGCAAAGCTTACTTTGACTTAGCTGAACATCAAAAGTTAGATATAATTTTAAAAAATTATGTGGTTCTGAGGTCTCTCCAGCCTCTTCTTCCTCTGGCTCTGCCTGGCATTTTACTCCCTAGCCCAACCGTAGCTGACCAGCTCTCTGGCCCTGCCTATAGGTGTCTGTTCTGCCTGGAATGCTTTTTCCCACCTTGCCCCTGTCACTTTAGTAATTTACTCAGCATTTTATGCTTGGTTAAGAATCATCTCCTCTGGCTGGGGGAAAAATGTAATTGTAATGTATACATGTAAGGATAACCTGACCCCCTTGCTGTACAGTGGGAAAATTTAAAAAAAAAAAAAAAATTGGAGGAACTGCAAATAAAAAAAAAAAAAATCATCTCCTCTGTGAAGCCATTCCTGGCCCCTACATATTCATTTGACCACTCACCTCTGTTAGTGCTGCCATTCTAGCCTATTTGTACTTCTAACAGAGCATGTGAAAGCTTTACTGCACTGTTTATTTGCCTGCCTCCCCCTTTTAAACCCCAAGATCCTTAAAGGCAGGGACTGTGTCTATTTTGTTCCTGACGACTAGATCTGTGCCTTGGGGAGATTCATATAAACATGTGCTGAATGGACACTGAAGGCAAAAATCAAATTGACACAAACACCTACCATAAATATGACAGATGATAGATTTATCTTTTTATAAAGAGCCTGTATAAATTATTAAAGCATTAACAGCTTAAAAGAGAAGTGAACAATTAAATTCACAGATGAGAGGAGACAAAGGGCTGGGAATTGAAACCCCATGGTGATATAATAAATACAAGTTTAAACTAGATATCACTTCTTCTCTCCACCTAATCAAAAATTTCCCCCTTATTTTAAGATGACTCAGGTCAGGTAAGGGTATAATGAAATAGGTTCTCTCTTTTACTGAAAGTCAATTGATACCATGTTTTGAGAATTTAAAACAGCTCTATGCCTTTGGAACTAATGATTGTCCTTCTAGGGAGATCTTTGCTCAGGAAATACCCTGAAAGAAGACATTTTGCTCAGAGAGTGGTTTATAACAACTAAGAATTGAAAACCAAAATGTCCAAAAAAGGGAAAATGTTAAAAAAAGTGTATTTTCATATAATAGAATATTATGTACACATTAAACATTATCTGTTTAAAGGTAATTTAATGGCATGGAGACGCTTGTGTTAGATAACTGAAAAGAGCAAGATAAAAAAGTTAAAATTCAGAACAATGTTAGTAATGTGAAAACTTAAGGACAGCGTAAAGAGCTGGCTTTTTCTGTGTCACAGTTTCTGGTGGTCAGACTCAATTTCTCAAGTCTTTACGATAAGGAAAAAGCCTAGGGTTGTTGTTATAGATGGATGGATTTTTAAATACTTCAGATTTCACTTGGAGCAAAATAGAACTGAAAGAAGAGTTTGAGAGTCTCCCTTGGTCCCAAAGATTAGGATCTCTTGTCCCAAATCCTGAATCTCTTGTCTACACAGGAAAAGCAGGCTGAGGACTAGGGAAATCTTCTGAATTAAAATTTTAATAACAACTTAAATTGTAGGATATTTAGGGTTTATGAAAGTGGGTTCCAAGACTTTAAAAAATAGAACTGAAACTTATTTTTAATTTCTCCATCACATCTCTTCTTCACTTTTCCTTACATTTCAAGCTTCATGTACTGAAATGGAACTTACAAAACTGAGGCAAGTGACCAGAAAGTGAGAACAGTTCTCTTCAAACTATATGCAGATGACATGATATAGGAAACTCTAAGGATTCCACACAAAAACTACTCAATCTGACAAACTAATTCAGCAAAGTACCAGGATACAAGATTAGTGTTCAGAAATCAGCTATATTTTTGTATACTAACCATTAAATATCAAAAAAGGAATGTAAAAAAAAAAATCACCCCCCCCCAAAAAAAATACCTAGGAATAAACCTGACCAAGGAGGTGAAAGATGTACACTGAAACTATAAAGCATTAGTAAAGGAATTTAAAGATTCAAAGAAATGCAAAGATATGCTCTTGGATTGGAAAAATTAATATTGTTAAAATGGCCATACTATCCAAAGCACTCTTCAGATTTAATGCATTCCCTATCAAATTACCCATACCATTTTTCACAGAATTAGAACAACTGGAAAATTTATATGGAACCATAAAAGACCCAGAACTGTCATAGCAATCCTGAGGTGGGTGTGGGGGGAAAGGCAGGAGGGAGTGCCTTTGTGCTGCATCAGGTTAACCGAACCAGCTTTGTCACTGCAGCAGCTCAGATCACTGCTGTGGTGTGGGTTTGATCCCTAGCCCAGGAACTTCTACATGCCTTGGATGCAGCCAAAAAAAACCAAAAAAACAAAAAATCCACAAGGCAAGAGGCGTAAACTCTCCCAGACCTCAGACAATATTACAGGGCCACAGTAATCAAAACAGTGTGTTATTTGTACAAAGCCATCTGTTCCATATGGCTCATTGGAACAGAATATAGAGCTCAGAAATAAACCCAGACACTTACGGGTCAATTAATCTTGACAAAGAATGTAAAATGGGAAAATAACAGTCTCTTTAGCAAGTTGTACTGGGAAAATTTGACAGCTGCATGTAAATCAGTGAAACTGGAACACACCCTCATACCATGCACAAAAATAAACTCAAAATGGCTTAAAGACTTAAACATAAGACATGCTACCATAAACTCTTAGATGAGAACATGGGCAAAGCATTCTCTGATATAAATCATAGCAATGTCTTATTAGGTCAGTCTTCCCAGGCAATAGAAATAAAAACAGAAATAACAATGGGACCTGATCAAGCTTAAAGCTTTTGCACAGCAAAGGAAAGCATAAATGGAATGAAAAGACAACCTACACAGTGGGAGAAAGGAGGTGCAAATGATGTGACCGACATGGACTTAATTTCTAAAATAAGCAAGTAGCTCAAACAACTAAATAACAAAAACAAACAAACAATCCAATTGACAAATGGGCAGAAGACCTGAATAGACATTTCTTCAAAGAAGACATAGGGATGGCCAACAGAAACAGGAGAAGACACTCAGTATCACTAATCATTATAGAAATGCAAATAAAAACTGCAGTGAGGTACCAACTCACACCAGTCAGAAAGGTCATCAATAATAAGTCTACAAATAACAAATGCTGGAGAGGGTGTGAAGAAAAGAGAACCCCTCTTACACTCTTGGTGGGAATGTACATTATTAGTACAACCACTATGGAAAATAGTATGGTGGTTCCTGAGAAGACTAAATATAGAACCACCATATGATCCAGCAATCCCACTTCTGGACATATATCTCAACAAAACTATAATTCAAAAGCATACACGCACCCCTTGTTCATAGCAGCACTGTTTACAATAGCCAAGACATGGAAACCACCTAAATGTCCATTGACAGATGGGTGGATTGAGAAGATGTGCTACATATATACAATGGACTACTACTCAGCCACAAAAAAGAATGAAATCATGCCATTTGTAGTAATACAGATGCAACTAGAGATTATCATACTAAGTGACGTTAGTGAGAAAGACAAATACCATATTATAGCACTCACATGTGGAATCTAAAATATGGCACAGATGAACCTATCTACAAAACAGAAACAGATTCATGGACATAGAGAACAGACTTGTGGTTGCCAGTGGGGAAGGGAGTGTCCTCTTCATTTAAATAAAAGGGTCAGACATACACTGAAAATTTTATTTGCCGATTATGACATATGGTTGTCTGAGGTAGTCAACTGAATTCATAAAATATATTTCAAATGCTCAAAATATTGCTAGAAGTTTTTTGTGGATGAGCTTATGGATGCTTCACCCTCTCTTTCTACCTTTCTAAGTCCCTCGCATAGAGTTGATGCTCAATATCTATTGAGTAAATAGATTTTCTATGTTAGGAATATTTTATATATCTTCTACGTTAAACTTATTTAAAGTAATACTAAATGTATAGATCGCTTGTCAAGGTCAAGAATCTCACAAGATCCTAATCAATATGCATTCACTGATTTATTCAATAAACATTTGTAATGTATGGTGTGGTGCTAGATACTAAGTCTTCATCATTAAATTAGGTGTGTCACTCTTCTCAGAGAACTTACAGTTTAGTAATAATGACATTCTGCTCCTCTCTGCCAAGGTGGTTTTCTTTGTTCTACTATTTTTTTCCCCCACCTGCCTTTGATCCTGAACGATATATTCCCTTCCCAGAGGTACAAGATGTAAACAGTGGCCAACACCCTCCCTAGGGGTGAACAATACATCCCCCTCCTTGCCTTTGTTAAGTCTTTTAACATCTTTTTAAAGCTACTAGTTACATGGTTCTATACACTCTACACAGTACTAGACATTTGCACATTTAAATCTAACAATATTCTTGAAAGGTAGGCATTATTATCCACATTTTATGATCAGCAAGGAACAAAGAAATTAAGGCAGAGAGGTTAAGCAAGTTGTCCCAAGTCACTAAGGGAGTGATAGAAACAGAATTCAAATCCAGATCTTTCTGATACTAAAGCCCATGGTCTTTAGTTCATCATTCATTCATTCAGTTCACATACTAAGAAACTTATGTCTAAGGTTTGCAGTCCCAGTTCTTAAGATGACTACAGCCTAAGGATGGAGACAAATAGAAAAACAGAATATTCAGTGTGATAACGGCTAACACAACTGTGGATAAAGTAGACATATCACTTCTCTCAAAGAATAAACATGGGGATGCCATGATCTGAACTCTGACCCAACATCCTGACTGAGGTTCTAAATATGGAGAGTGAAAGTCACCTTTTTGTGAGGCTGAAGAACCAGTTCTTTTGGAACAAGTCAGCAAGAAGTGGAAGGAATGTTGTGATTGGATCAAATCTGTAAGGGCACATGTTTTGTCAAACAAACTAGTGAAATGAGCGAATGAGCCTGGGAGAGAGTGGCGAAGGAAGAGGAGATGGGAGAGCAATCCCAAATCTGAATGGGAATAATGGTCCATCAGAAGGCAGATGTTCAAGCACTTTCTACTTAGATGGTGAGTATGGATGAGATGTAGGCAAAGCAGTCCAAGCAAGTGTCGTGGAAGTGAGGGTAGCCTAAGAGTGATCATGCTTTGGTGGGCTCCGAGGCCAGGTGAGCAGGCCGTGCAGTGACCAGAATCCTTGCCACCTACTTAGAAATCATGGTGGATGTGGAAATTTAGGCCTCTTTGGAAAGCTTCAGCAGTGACTCTGAAAGATGACCTCATTTTTAAAATAAAGGAATTTTGAAGTATTTTCACCAGAGGGAGACATAAATTGCATGGCTGTTTACCTCTTGATTTCTCCAATGCCCATGTCTATATAATATCCCATTCTCCTGATAATGGTGGACCCATAATCCAGGCAGGGTCAGTCATGGAGCTTACCCTATCCATTCCTGGCTACAGTGGGTGGTACAAGAGGTGGGCACATGACCCAAGCCTGGCCCGTTTCTCCCAGAGCTCCCTCAAGCTGAACCTAGGAAAGAAAAGTGCTTTAGCTGAGAGGTTGTGATGCTAGGGCTGCCTGTGGTACTATTTCCCACTCCCTGAGGAAGAAGAGAGATGGTACCTGCGTTCCTGGTTCCAGCCCATGAGTCCCCCAAGTAATATATGTTCCTGCAGTACTTTTTTTTTTTTCTTTTCTTTTTCAGGCTGCACCTGTGGCATATGGAAGTTCTCAGGTTAGGGGGTGGAATAAGAGCTGCAGCTGCCAGCCTACACCATAACCACAACCACAGCAGATCCTTAACCCCACTGAGTGAGGTCAGGGATTGAACCCACATCCTCACAGACACTCTGTTGGGTTCCAACCCACTGAGCCACAGTGAGAACTCCAGCCTGCAGTACTTAATTCTGTGGGCTAACCCAGTATCTTTCCCATCAATCCCCCCCTTTTAGCTTATTTCCAGTTGAATTTCTGGAAAAAGAACCCTAAAACATGCAATTCAAAGAAATGCCTCCAGTTTAAGCAAATAAAAAGTGTCAGCAGGGACTTTGCCTAAAAATCCCACTGGGTCAAAAGCCCTCAACTTGAGTTCACCTCCCCAAAGAATTCAGGTTGCCCACACTTTGTAATGCATGGAGATCCCATTTAGCCTTCCTCTGTAGCCAGGTGAAGACTGCAGCTGTAATTTATATTTTCTTTTTCAGAAGAGAATGTGACATGACATCCCTTTGGACATCCCGAGGCAGTTGGAAGTTCTGTGGGTGGATGCAAGAAGGATGGTTCTATGGTCCACTCTGGTGTTTTGAAGGCCAGGGGTCTGAGGATGGAGACAGGCAGTCTCCTCAGTGAGACTGCCCTCACTAATCCTCAGTGAGGGGATACGAGAACCAACTTCATGGGTGCTTCAGAGCCGGCTGAATGCTGGGAGATGTCTGAGCAGGTAACTGGAAACAAGGAGCGAGGAAGCTTGAAGTGGTGGGAGCTGGAACGGGATCTGCACTTCAGCCATGATTCCAGGTTGACGTGGGAGCTGGGCCTCCAATCACCTCGTCTTGCTCCTCCCACAGTCAGAATAGGAAAAGGAAATGGAGCTAAATTAAATACCCTCCTAAAAGACCTGAAGAGGTTATGGGTGTAGGTGGGCATTCTTCATTGTTCTAGGTTAGGTGCTCTTATGAGCAGTGGGCTGAAGGTTCTAGCATCTGTTTAGGAGAGGAGGCAAGGACTCTATCCATTTTCAATGATATTTGTTAGACACCCAAGATCTGACTCTCTGCTCATATTCAGGCTTTCCTTAACCTACGTGAAATCAGTGCTTCTTTTTTTGGACAAGCATAGGGAGTTTCTGGGCCAGGGATCAGATCTGAGCCAAAGCTGCAATGCCACAGCCGTGGCAACTTGGGATACGTAACCCACTGTGCTGGGTCAGGAATCGTACTGTGTCCCAGGGCTCCAGCGATGCCCCCAATCCCCTTGGGCCACACTGGGAACTCCAGTGCTTATTTTGAGAACAGCAAACTAGTGGGTTCTAAGGTGGAGAAATGCCTTATGTATTAAATGTCTCTGTGGAAAACATTATGAATAAACGTTAACTTACCTTCAAAGCTTTTCAACTGCCTTCTAAAAATAAAAACTATGCTCTTAATAATGTAGCTGAAGATTCCAACTTTGAGGAAATGATGCCTGGAGTTACAATAAAGACTCTGGGGAAATATTGTCCAGAAATTCTTTAACCTTGCGAGGGAATTTAGATTTTTTTTTTCTGTTTTTCTTTTTTTGGTCTTTTTAGGGATGCACTTGCGGCATATGGAGGTTTCCAGGCTAGGGGTTGAATCGGAGGTCGAGTCGGAGGTACACCTGCCAGCCTATGCCACAGTCACAGCAATGCCAGATCCAAGCCGCATCTGCGACCTACACCACAGCTGACGGCAACACCGGATCCTTAACCCACTGAGTTAAACCCACAACCTCATGGTTTCTAGTCGGTTTCGTTTCCGCTGCGCCATGACGGGAACTCCAGATTTTAGGATTCTTAAAATATCTCATTTAAATTAAGAAGTCAGATTAATTTGACAACACCATTAATCATATAATAATTTATGCTAAGGGTTTTACAAAATATTTTATGAAATATATTATACATACATAAGAAGTACAATATAATTTAACAATTTACATTCAAATTAAAACTTTGTTGCAGGGCATGTCTGTGACCATGCTCATGCTGCTTTCAATGTAGTAGAGATATAAGGAAAACAGAATCATATATGTGAGGGTTTCGTTTTTGTTTTTTAACATATTGGGCGTGCTCTATAACAAAATACAGGCTTGAGACTTAGGACTAATTAAGCTCAAAACTGAATTCCACCTATGGCCATGTGGGTGGCACCAAAGCACATTTGAGATTTTAACACTGGGAAAAGGGAACGTTTCTCAAGGCAGAAACACATGCAGTAGAATTAAGTCTTACTCCCCCAGCATGGAATTCCATATTTCTTTTTCTTTTTCTTTTTTTTTTTTTGGCCACGCCCATGGCATGTGGAAGTTCCCGGGCCAGGGTTCAAACCCAAGCTGCTGCATCAACAACACCGGATCCTTAACCCACTGTGCCACAAGAGAGTTCCTGGAATTCCATATTTCAATAGAGATTACAGAATAATTTCCTCATGGTCAACTTCTTTATCAACAGTGATATTCTGCCTTTTTTTCCCCTCATAGGAGTATCTTTCTGTCATTCTTTTCCACAACCAACATTTTTTCAGTTCCTGGAAGGGTTTTCAAGGATCAAGGGACAGGTCCTCCTACCTACACCACAAGACTGTGGTGTGAAACCCATGATGGCAAAAAGGCAACTTAATTTTTCACCCCATTTAATTTTTTTTGGCAGCTTTTTCTTTGAAGCAGCAGCAACAGTTTGATTTAAATAGCTTTCTGAAACATCTTCTTTAATGTTGGAGCTGCAAATATAAGTTACACATTCTGTTACTATTTCAGTCTCTTGGGCCTTGTAACCAAGAAGTACACGCAGGTTGACTTTGACATATGTGGCATTTTAGTGGCAATAGAGGGTGAGGATCTCCGTCTACACAGTCAGATTTTCAAGATCAGATTCCACCTGCTCAGTAGTTTTCACTGGAGGAGCCAGCAGACTTTGGGTTCACTTGGAAATCTTGGCAATCAACAGCATTCTGAGAGGCAGGGTTGCTTCAATCCAAGTATTCGGGGAATTTACCATTTTTTTCCCAGAGAGCAACTTCCTCTGAAGTAGAGTCCATCCAATCCACTTCAGTACCATAGCTTTTACCTGGGGGGGTGTTGGGGGGAGGAAGGGAAGCTTTGCATTTAAAAAGGTATAGCTCACTGGGGAAAAGTGGGTCATTCCCTAATTGCAATCACCCATGGAAGACAACTAGGAAGAGTTTTAACATCACCAGGAGGGTAGATCTGGGATTCAATAGAAGACAGACCTGTTTAACCATCTGAGATACCCAATAATGGGACCCTGCACAACTGGGATTATTCTCATTACTCTCCGGGTAACGCAAATACTCTCACATTCACATAAAAGGTAGATGAGACTCTCTCGGGGGCATAAGGGAGTAGTAGGGAGAATTCCCGCATTGGGTTGGAAGTGACAGATGACCTCTAAGGAAGTGTAGTTACAACTTTAGTCTCCAACAGACTAAAGTTTGAATCTTGTCTCGCCGCTTACTAGCTCTGTTATTAATTTCTTGGAACATCAGTTCTCTGGGGAGAACATTAGTAATAACTCAGAGAACCGCTCTGAGGACTAAAAGAAACAATGCACGTAAATCACTCAGGACTGTGACCAGTTCTGCCTAAATGATAGTTACGATTATTATGCAAAGCATACTTGAAGCCATGAAGGGCCGCAAACTTTTTCTCAGGAAAGAGTAGTGATGAAGGCTTTTTTGTTTCCACCCACAATAACTTAAGCTCTGTGTGGACAAACAATGCAATCCAGTTCATTCTTCATATCTGGATCCCTTGGCTCAAGCCTGACATTCCTTCCCACATTCATTTTAACACACTTAACAGTGACAGAATACCAGTCTTCAGTAAGAAGAAGCAAAGCAAGCAACCGACCAACATCTAGTGTCTCCAGAAGCATTCCGTTCATGGAGAATTTAAAACATAACAAATGGTACCTGTTCCAAAGCCAATCCGAAGACCTCCCAAAAACTGGTTGGTTAGCTTGTAATGGTCCCAGACAGTAAGCTCTACACAGGCTTCTGTCAGATCTTCGGGCCTGAACCCATCGTACACCATGGTGTGGTTGAAGACAGGGTTGGTGGTTTTCCCTACAGCTCTTGTCTTCTGGCGACTTTTCCTACTCGTATCTGGAAGGATGGTACTGTAAAAGGGAAACATTGGGAGAGCAGCTTAATGAGATGGCTAGTGCTCTTGCTTTCAATGTCCTGCAATGACTGAGGATTGGCAGAAGGAATTGGAAGAAAAAAGAATGTAGAGAGATGGAGATGCTGGTGGTGAGACATCCCAATAGGAAGACTATGCATTTAAGAGAACCACGCTTGCTTTGAATCCTGGCCCTGCCACTTACTTATCGACTGTGTATTATAGGAAATTGACTGAACCTCTCAGACATTTGTTTTCTCATCCATAAAATGGGAATGGTGATGCCAACCACATAAGGTTAACGTTAGAATTAAACATGAAGCAAACAACTTAGTTCAGTGCCTGGATTTAGTTAAGTGTTGACTATGTAGCAATTGTTTGAGGATTCCTCTAAAATCTATTCCTGATTACTTGTGTTAGCCTAAGAAATCAGTCTTGTACCGAATTGGAAAAGAAGAGAAACCTCTCCGATTGGCTAGATTTGACTTTGGGAATAAAGTACATTATATATTGGCAATTATTTGTGTTTAACTTATGGTAAACATTGAAATTAACCTATGATGCCTTCTGTAAAGGCAAGAAGGTCTAAGATTAGTGCTGGAATGGAAGACTGACTGGAGCTGAAAAACTTACCTGTTGATGTCTATGAAGAACATGTATTGGGAAAACCATAAATAATGTCATATAAACTTAAATAGCTGGGGAGTCTTCTGGTAAAATCCACATAAAGGTAGTCAAGAGAGACAGTCCAGCACACTACTATCTATGTAGTTACTATTTACTAGAGGCCAGGCATTTATATTACAACAGAGAAAAAAGTTTGCCACTTAAAAACCCAGACTGTCTTAAGCTCACAGAAGCTAATTATTAGTATGGGTCTGCTTAGCAAAAAACTTTACAGGCTGATGCAAAGGACCCTTTGCAAATGGGCCACAAAACACATGCTCCACAGAGTAGCCAACACACGTGGCATCTCACTGAGACATTTCATAAACTCTTTCATGCTGAATATATTGTCCTACCAGCAAATGCACCTCCTAGAAAACATTAGTTATCTGAGTAGGCGGCCTCTGTTGTTTTTACAGGCTAGAAGTCAAATGGGAGCTGCATCTGCAACCTATGCCATAGCTTGTGGGAATGCCAGATCCTTAACCCACTGAGTGAGGCCAGGATCGAACCTGCATCCTCACAGACACTATGTTGGGTTCTTAACCCGCTGAGCTACAATGGGAACTCCTGGTCCTCTAGTTTGATTGTATACACGTCCTCTTATCTTTTATGACTTAAACACCAAATGAAGCCTTTGAGGGGATGAGGGTGGTTCACGTCACAGACCCCTTAGCTCATGTCGCCACTGTCTCGAGGTATTTCATTTATACAATGAATGATGAGTTTCAGCATCACAGATACAGAGAAGTAAAACCAACCCAGCAAAGGCCAGGCCACCGCAGGAACTGAGAGAGACAGTTATTAATGTTATTACCATTTAACAAAGGAATTTAGATGGCTGCCCCTCAGCAGTGGTAGATCGAGGCATTCCTTTACCCAGATGTGCACTTCTCCAGTCGTAGGAAGCTTTTTACCTAACATAGAAAAAGAGAGAGAAATGAAATGCCACTGCCATGCCTCTCTCGGCAACACTCCATCCAAAGATGCCAATCTAAAGAATGCTCTGGTACCGTGATGCTGCTAGGGCTTGATGACATGATCCTAATTGATTTTATCTATTCTTAACTATATCTTTCACAGTCTGGCTGTATAGAGCTCAGAGAGCGCTACGAAAATAATTTAATTGATTCCAAGTACAGAGTACTACGTCGTTGTTTCTGGGTTTTGCTTGGCTCAACATCAATTATAGATATTAGGTGTGTGAATCAACCATTTACAGTTATGTTCAAAAGTACTTAGTGAAATGCATATATCTTTCCAATATTAATACCAATGTCAACTGGTGCTGATAGGAGGCATTTTAAACATATTTGCCTATAAAGTAACCAAAACAGGTACTGGTTAAGGTACAGTCACTCTTCTTGTTAAAGCAGTTACCGGAGTTCCTGTTGTGGCTCAGTGGTCAACGAATCCGACTAGGAACCATGAGGTTGCGGGTTCAATCCCTGGCCTTGCTCAGTGGGTTAGGGATCCAGCGTTGCCGTGAGCTGTGGTGTAGGTGGCAGATGCGGCTCGGATCCTGTGTTGCTGTGGCTCTGGCGTAGGCTGGTGGCTACAGCTCCGATTCGACTCCTAGCCTGGGAATCTCCATATGCCACAGAAGTGGCCCTAGAAATGGCAAAAAGACAAAAAATAAATAAATAATAAAATAAAATAAAATCCACCTGTAAAAAAAAAAAAAAACTTTAAGGAAAAAAAAAAAGCAGTTACCCCTTTTATAGGACCGTTGTATAGGTACACATAAGAGCCAGTGCTATCGTCAAGGAATTACTGGAATGGTGGCTTAGTCTCAAGTTGATGTCTAGGCTGGGTGCATGTGGATGGAAGAATACTACCATGTTTTTTCTGCGTGGGTGAAACCAATCAGGAACCAACCAGTGTTTAATGAGAATATATTACATGCTCAGCCCCATGCTACCAATGTCTTTGGATGTACAGGAAACACATGAAATCTATGTCCTTGGGAAATGTTTATAGTCAAGCTGGAGAAACCCTATAAAAACTATTAAAATGTAATATAGGGTAAAATGTCAACTTATTATATTACTGTAATGTTCTAGAAGATGACATGATCATTGAGGGTAAATATGTTCAGGAAAAGCTTTAAGGAGGAGATGGGACTTCGTCTAAGACCTGGATAGGGTGAGGAGGAGAGGAAGCCACTCCAGGGAGGAGAAATTACACGAGTAAAAACTCAAAGTGAAGCGTATCACAGCATTCAGTCTTCCTGACCTCCCCCCCACAAAGAAATGATAGTGGGGAAAATGGGAAATGAGACGGGCAGAATTTCTAGGCATGTTGACCATAAATGATAGGATACAAGTTAAATATAAAAGAAGCTGCCTTTTAGAAAGATTCAGAAGTAAACAAGATGGTGGTGCAGCCATTTGGCCTAAAGCTATGCTTTGCTTGCCCTCTAATTCTTTTTCTTTTTTCTTTTTTTAACTGAATTTGAATGCCTTTCTCTAGTTTAGTCACTGTCCCCACCATTATTTCTATCAACCCACTAGCTTCACTGTCTGGTTCCTGAAAGCATCTGAGTTTGCAACCCCTGATTTTAGTCATAACATTCGAGTAGATTCGTAAGGAGAGCAACCTGGAGAACTGTGTGGGAAATGAGAGGGGGTTAGCACCCATTTCCTGGCAGTCCCTCGCTCCTTAACTGTGTGGGAGACCTGAGGCCCTAGCATCCAGGATGCAATTAGTTACTTTTGAAAAAAAAGCTTTCTCTCCTAATTAGACCTTGAGAACAGAGGACAAATGAGCTCTAATTTCTTAGGGGCCTCATATGACTTCTCCAGTTTCCACCTGTGGAAAAAACCCACTCTGGTCCCATTTGTACCCCAGCACTATCAGTAGAACCACATTCTAAACACAGGAAAGGCCATTCGCACTGTGCAGATAGAAACTTTGGGGAGAGTGGGGTGAAAATCCAAACAAAGGCTGTAAACCTGACTGAAAAAAAAAAAGAGGATTTTTCTCATAGAAGCAGAAAATAGCGTGGTGGTTAGCAGGCAGGGGAACCTGGAGGAAGGGGGAGAGGGGAGTTGTGGTTTCGCGGCTCTAGTCTCAGACGAGATGAGAAAGTTCTGGAGATGGGCTCTACACCAATACAAATACACTTAACAGTACTAATGGCACACTTAAAAATGATTTTTTTTTTTGGTCTCTTTAGGGCTGCACCCTCAACATATGCATGTGGAGGTTCCCAGGCTAGGGGGTGAATCGGAGCTGTAGCGGCCAGGCTACATCACGGTCACAGCAACTCCAGATCCGAGCCACGTCTGCAACCTACACCACAGCTCACGGCAACACCGGATCCTTAACCCACTGAGCGAGGCCAGGGATGGAAGCCTCAACCTCATGGTTCCTAGTCGGGTTTGTTAACCACTGAGCCATGATGGGCACTCCAGAAAAATTTTATATTATGTGTTTTTAACTACAATTAAAAAAAAAAGAAAAAAATTCTAGTTTACCATTGTGGATTGACTCATTCTGTCTATACCATTACTAAGCTAATAACTTTATTCAGGGTTTCACCTTCGAAAATATCATAGAATGAAAAGGAATCCTTGGAGAGGGGAGGGATAAGGCAGGGGTGCAAATCTGGACAGAAAATCACAACATACCAGGCATTGGCTCTGGGACATACTGGAGAGCTAACTTCATTTCACCTCTGTTTTCTGCTTCAAGGGCAACTGGAGCCGTCTATGAAATGAAGAAAACGTCAGCAGGTGTGAGACACAAACCATTGACCCTGTTTGTTGGTACTCTGTTATAGGACTGTATCTGCCTGACTTCTGGGATGAGGCATCACTCATGAGTGCCCTGGATTAAAATCTCCCTCCCCATCAGAGCTACACTGTTGCTTTTACATCTGGGGAAAGCTGGCCTATGTATCCTGGAAAACCCTGCAGGATACCCAGAAAACATTTCAAGGCCTTGAGTTCAGAGAAATCAGAATGCCTTTCTTGGAGATGGGAGAGGTGTGCTGGGATGCTTTGATTTTTATAAAGACACAGACATTTTGTTAGTCATTCAACCAGCACATGAAACAACTTATATATCCTCTTTCTTTGAAGGAGTAAGAAAAGTGTGGGACAGGGAAAGGGAAGGAGGGCAAATATTACATTTTCAAAGTGGCTTTAACCTAGTTATTTTAGACCAAATGAGTCGAAGCCTATAAGAATAACAAAGACTGAACAACAAATTCAAAATTTCTATTATTTTCAAGTATTACATTGTTTTACTTTCAAATTTGGGTCTTTTAGAGCCTTGTTTCCAAACATGGCTATCTATCAGAAACATAAGGAAGTTTGGTAAAAATGAGATGCTTTTGACATATTCTGAGGAATTCTCACATCTAACAAGTCATGGGTAGACCTAGAAATCAGGTGATTTTGATGCGATGTTTTGGAACCATTTCTTAAGTGGAACTGTTGCGTAGATACTAAATAATAATTTGTATTAATTGTATGTATCACTTGCAGCTATGATGGACTAGCTGGGATCACACCAACCCTCATACTGAGAACAATTTTAAAAACTGAATTAAAAAAATCTTATTTGAAGATGCTGAAGATTATTAGGCTAGATGGGGCCCAAATGGACATGTTGGAGTCTGACATTCTCTGTCTACTTTGAAGCACTGACTGACTTTTGGGTAGTGCCAACTGAGAGCATAACAAGCCTGGCAGAAAGAAAGACATGAAGAAGCTGAGCCGGGCTTTAGGTAGTCTCACAGGACTGACGGCAAAAATTGGAGTCTCTGGCCAAATCAAGAGACATGGCCTCAGAAAACACTCCGGACCAGAGGTTCTCGAAGTATGGTCCCCAGGCCAACAGAATCAGCAATGCCTAGGAATTTATGAGAAATGCATACTCTTGGGCCAGATCTTATTAAACCAGAAATCCTTGGAATAGGGCCCAGAAATCTGTATTTTAATAAGTCTTTCAGGTGAGTTGGGTAGCATGCTAAAATTTGAGAACTACTACCGAGGCTTTCAGTTGGAACTCATGAAAGACCACAGCCTAGGAATGTGGGTGAACAGAAACTAGATCAAACCACGTGAAAATTAAACGCCAGCCTAGTCAGTTCATTACCAGACTGGATAAAGGTGGTGTGTCCCAACTCTGTGTGTCCAATGTAAAGTACAAAAGCCTCTCAGATTAGCCCTAGAATTTTTCACATGCGATGTCCAGCATGCAGTTAAAAAAATGAACAGGCATGGCAGAACAAAGGACCAAATGACCAAACTAAGGCAAAAAAAAAATGAGATGAGAGATTCACATATGTTTAAGATACTGGAGTTTTCAGATACATACTTGAAATAACTTTCATAAATTCATAAAGATAACATGAAGATGGAGAATTTTAGCCAAGAAATGGAATCTATGAAAAAAGAATCAAATGAAAATGTACCTCTGAAAAGTATAATAACTGGGTGTAATAGACTAGGCAGAGAAGAAAATTATTGAACTGAAAGGTAGTTTAGCAGAAAATAGCCAGCCCACAGATAAGAGAGCAGGAAAAGGAACAGAAAATAGAGAAAAGGGCATAAGAGACTTATGGGAGAGAGTGAAAAGATATAAGGACCCCAAACTACGGACAGGCCTTCTTAATGAAACTGCAATTTTATAGCAGCTTTCCTCTATATCCCAGGCCCCAAACCAACCAACGCACAAACCAACAAAAAACCCTGAACTTACCTTCCTCTTTAGAGGGTACCACTTCAATTGTTTATTCTGTTTGTTGTCCCAGTCCCAAGTTTCTAAATCAAGTTCCACTTCCCCTAGAAAACTATTGCGCTTAAATGTATCTCGATGCCAAACGGAGAGGTTCAGCTTCTGCGTCTTTAAGATCTGCTTTTCAATTTTATACTGCAGTTCAAAGAAGGAAGTTTAAATGGTACATAATATTATTTTATGCCAGAGCAATGACAGAGAGAAGAAAAAAAGTCATGTGTATAGATCAGATTTTCTCGTTAGGTTTCAAGTCTCAAGAATATTGCACAGTCATCTTATTCTAAGACTCTTATTTCAAAGAGCTAAAATCCATCTTTCACAAAAGCTGATTTTTCTTTCCTCCTCTGGAAAAGCAAACCATGGCTCAAGTATCATAGCCAGCAATAGCTTTCTAAAAACAAAAGCCAATTATTCAATTTTTTTACTGGATGTTTTTAGTTCTAACCTGATATAAATCAAATTCAGTCTAAAAACATAAATGAAGCTAAATCCAATGGTCTATTTTCTATCTAAGGACAAAATATTTTTAATAGACAATATTTTTTATATCAGTTTTAGATTCATGCAAAACTGAATAGAAAATACAGAAGAGTTCCTATATATCACCTGCCCCATATACATACAACCTCTCTCTCTTTTTTTTCTCTTTTTGCCTTTTCTTGAGCCGCTCCCACTGCATATGGAGGTTCCCAGGTTAGGGGTCTAATCGGAGCTGTAGCCACCAGCCTGTACCACAGCCACAGCAATGCGGAATCTGAGCCGTGTCTGCAACCTACACCACAGCTCATGGCAACGCTGGATCCTTAACCCACTGAGCAAGGCCGGGGATCAAACCCACAACCTCATGGTTCCTAGTCAGATTTGTTAACCACTGAGCCACGACGGGAACTCTGCCCTCTATTTTTTTTTTCTTTCCTTCTTTTTAGGGCTCCACTTCCCAGGCTAGGGGTCAAACTAGAGCC